>NC_092877.1:254397009-254486895 GCF_028372415.1 Notamacropus eugenii | reverse complement strand
AATATTATTATTTTAGGAAATAAAGTACATTGAATTTTCCAGGGAAGGTGGGAAGTCTTTCTGAGTTCTTTCAGCCCTTCTGTTCTTTTTACCACATGATGAAGATTATGTTACCATTGAATTAAGGAAAAGTATAATAATTTCTAAAATGAAATTATTTTGGACATTTTAATGATTATTTTAACCTTTTGAGGATGAAGTCATTTGAATTGTCATTTTATTACTGAATCTAGCTCTGTACCAAACCTACAGTAGGCAAGTTTTAATGGCTTGTTGATGGATGGATAGCTATAATTTAGGAATTTTTCTTATTTAATTTGAGAAAGCTATATTTCTGGATGAACTAGGACTTGACTTCCAGTTGTGTCTTTTTTCTTTTTTTTTTTATTCTAAGCCAAATTTTTTCCTACTTTGAACAAATTCTCCAGAGTTGCCTGAGACATGTAGATTTTAAGTGACTTACTCATCCTTACACAGCTAGGCTTAAAAGTTTTATAATCTACTGGTACTGTCCTCCTTACAATTCCTAATACTAAAGACTCATCTCCATACTATGGAGCTTTTAACTGGCACTTCTTCAAACTTAAGAGTATCTCACTCCTCAGCTCAACATCCTAGCATACATGACTTCATTTGAATTACAGTTAATTTTTTCCCCAATTCCCTTCTACAAGAAGCCTGTAAAAATTTCCCTTAAGGCCACTGCCTGCCTTCCTTCTTATCATTATCCGCAATTTATCCTGTATTTATTTTGTTTTTACATATTTATATTCATGATTTTATCTTCCTTAAATTCCAAACTTCAGAAGAGCCAGACCTGTCTTTTGCCTTTCTTTGTATCCCTAGCTTAGCACAATGCCTCAGGCCTAGGGCACACTTAAAAATGCAGATAGATATTTTTGTTTTTTAAGCTTATGTGTGATTCATGTTTGTGGTCTGTCCTAAAAAGAATTATTAAGATCCTTTCTAGGAAGAAAATCACTGGAAAAAGTTCTACGTATTAGTGGATGTTAGCTCTTTATTTTTTCTAAAATTCTAAAACTAAATAAATTCTTACAAAAATGCATAATGATAAATATTTAAAATATCAAACAATGTTTTCTCCCCTCCAGTACACTGTAAGTCTCTTGAGTACAGGAACAGTTTTTTGTTTGTTTGTTTGTTTTGTTTTGTTTTTTTGTCTTTCTTTTAATTGCCTGGCACATAGTAGGTTCTCATTAAATACATTCTTGATGTTGAGTTCCTGATGCCTATCCTAGCCTTGTGTACTCTACCTCTCATTTTCTCTTACATAAAATTAATTGATTTTTGGCTAAGATAGAATTTTATTTGAACCCTGCTAAATTCTGCTGAAAACTATATAGAGCTTAAAGTATTTTTTGCATTGTATGAACAACAGCTGAAAGATGGAAAACCAGATAAATACAGATCAGCTTTAAGCATCTGCATGATCAATCTCTTCCTCCTCTGATTCATTCTATACCCAGCTGTTAGATTCATCTTCCTAAAACATTGTTTTCCTCATGTGATGACAATGATTATTCCACACTTATGGGATTCAGCCCATACTCCTTACCCTGGCATTTAAGGCCTTATATAATTTTTCCACATTCTAACTATTTATATTGAGCTTCAGCAAATATATCCTTGGCTTTTGTCAGACTAGTCTCACTCTTCCCCCAAAGGTAACATGCTTATTCTTGCCTTCTTGTTCTTCCAGAGATGAAGTCTTCTGACATCTCTTCTCCAGTAATTAGAACTAGTAGGTATCATTGAAATCATTTTATTCAAGCTTTCATTTTATAGCACAAGAAACTGAAGCAGAGAAAGCTAAAGCGATTTATTAGAAAGATCACTGATTTCGGAATCAGAAAATATGGCTTGAAATCACACCTAGAGCTCACTTACCATCTGTGTGACAGAGTAGATTTCACTAAACTTCTCTGAAAGCATTGTGTCACCTTTACAATGAAGATAATGATAGTCGAGTTGTCTCATGGAGTTACTGAAAGAAAACATTTTGTAAAATCTGAGGTATATTAAGATGAATTAGTATTATCATAGCTCAAGGATATACAGATAACAGAACCAGGATTCAAATTCTAAATCTAAGATTAGATGTTCTCTTTAATACGTAAGACATCCAACCTATTCCTAAGAGTATCTGAAGTCTTATCCATTCTTGAAACTTTTCTCTGATGACAAACAGAGTACAAGCAGTAATGATCTCTCCCTTTCCTGACTACCTACTGTGTAGTCAACAAGTATGACATTTTCTTAATCACATATTTGCTATTTAACTATAATCTTTTCAGTACTTGCAAATAATCATGTGTTTCAAATTGATTCATGTTTCTAAATGCATCTTATTTTCCTAACAATATTTTAAGCCCCTTGAATTAAATGGAACATGTGATATATTGGGTTTTGTATATCTCAGAATACCAAGGTAGAAACATAGTAGGTGTTAAGCATTTATTGAATGGATGAATGAACAAATGATAAAAATGTAAGAAATAATTAACTCTAGTTAATAGCAAATATAACCCATGTATCAGATAGGCCATTGGCATTGTCACTATGGGGCAAATGCAATCTTTTAAGTCATTTCTCCACACAGAGGTTCATCAACAACATCACAATCTGTTTTGTTGGATTATCTTTAAAAGGATTCTCTGTTCTTCTTCAAGCACTCAGGCTAATAAGTTATACAACATGTAGTAGGCTTTATTGTTCCACTGAGGCAGTGTAGTTTATTGGCTACATATATATATATATATATATGTATATATATATATATATATATATATATATATATACATATATATATATACACACACACACACACACACACACACACACACACACACACACACACACACACATGTATACGTAATGTGTGTGTGTGTGTGTGTGTGTGTGTGTGTGTGTGTGTGTGTAGTCTTGGAGCAAAGAAAAATGGGTTTCAGTTTTGCTATAGAAAAACCAAACTGGAAGCAGCACTCTAGTGCCAGGGAAACAAAATATAAAATAATTGATAAATATTTTCCAAAATCTATGAAACATAGATAGTGTTAATTTGTGGTTTTCTAAATCAATACACCACTCACAGGGATGATTATGCAAAGTTTAATGCCTGCCCTCTTTCTAATTTGTGTTTGATTATAAACTGCAGAGAAGATATAATCCTGCATTGGTAGAGAAAGTTCTCTCACTTGTATCTGGCTTATATTAGGGATTTAATAAACGATAATTGAATGACTAGCAAATGTTTATTCACAATGACTATTACAAGCCTAAATCCAGTCCATTTATTCAACTGACATCAAATTTAAACTAGCCTAATTCCTAAGTTTGCCTGAAAATCTCTTCTCTGCTTACCTAGCTGATGGGACCTCCCTTGCCCAAGGATCTATATGGTTCATATGATTCACATTACCAGTTAAGGGACAAGTTTTGGGTTATTCTTTGGTGTACTCCATGCTAGACTGATTCTTTTTCTGTTTAGAAGTATAAAGGCCTTCTTGTGCTATTGAATGATGCTTACAGATGCTACTTTCTTCTCAATCATTTCCTATAAAAGTTCAGAATCCATGTATAATCTCTTTATCTCTGTAGCTTTTCAAAAAGCTATCTTTTTTTCCAGTTTTCTGACATCAGTTCTTAGTGGTTACTTGAACAGGCCTTGTGGTAATACATTACTAAGATGGTAGAGTGAGAGGAAACAGTGCTATGAGTTCCCTTCCACAAATTTCTGCTAAAACATCTAGAAAAAAAAGACACTAAACCAAATTTTGATGGGAAGATTCAGGAAAAAAAGTCACAAGATAATCTATATGACTTAGGTTAGCATATAGACATAAAAGTGTGGGTTAATGGATGCTGGGGACTAGGAAGAGCTAGCATTGCAGGCTATGTAACTCCAGGCCTGGGAGAGATTCTATGCACAAAGGCAAGAATACATTTTATATGCATACCAGGGAACAACCAAACCCATGCTGGAGCATTGAGACAGGGATGGAAGGGAACAGACAATTTAACTCTTCAGTTATGGGACCACTAATCCAGGGTGGTTTGAGAACGGGACCAGAATACAAAGGTGACATCTGTGTAGGAAGGCATTGGGCCATGCACTGAGAAAGAAAAAAAAAAAAACAACACAAAAACCAGTACTAGTAATGGTATGGCTCAAACTATACGCTCTGACTGGGATCTCACTTCTAGCATTTAACTTAACCTAAAAAGGAATAACCAAGACAGGAATTTCAGATGAAAGGGGAGGCTACAATGTTTATATTTTGAATGGAAAGTGCTAGGTGATAGAAGCAAAAGTCCAGTAGCTGCCAACTCTTGCACTGAACTAAAACAAGTCAGAAATTTGAAAACTTAGGCGAATAGGAAGGAGAGAATGACAGCACTCAGTCTTTTCCCTAGATCAAACCCTTTGGGAGCCCTGAAAACTTTCCAGTTCCCAGACTGTCTCTAAGTTCCTAGAATAACACAGCATTCAACATCCCAAGAAAACAGTAGCAGGACAAGATAGGAGCTTCAGCCCAGAAATGTGCAAGAGGCTAGAGCTTACATTAAGTCCAAATTCACAAACTAGATTGCAAGAGTGGGCAAAAACAAACAAACAAACAAACAAACATCAAAAGCAGATCTCCGTCATAATGAGTTATTATAGAATGGTCAAGAGATAGAACCAGAATAATGGAATGATTCCAAAACTTGTACAAAATTGCCTCAGAGAAAAACAGCATAGGCACAAAAAGGAAGAAAATTCATAGAAGAGATGGAGCAGAAGTTTTGTTTTGTTTTGTTTTTATGGGTTTAAAATGATTTTATAAATGAAATGAGGGCATCCGAGGGGGAAAGGAAAATGAAATGAGAAACATGAAACAGAAAGAATTGTAAAGGAAATTAACAACTTGACACAAGACATATAAAATCTTGTTCAAATAACAGTTTCGTCAAAAATTAGAATAGTTCAAATAGAAGGCAATAAATCCATGAGACACCAAGAAATATTGAAATACAGTCAAAAGTCTGAAAAAAATAGAAGAGAATGCATGTCATAGCAAAAGCAACTTACATGGAAAAGAGATCAAGGGCAAAAACTTTAAGTCATTCGTAATCTGAAAATCATGTCAAAAAGTAGAGCTTAGACACTCTATTTCAAGAAATTTTAAAAGAAAACTAAACATATCTCTTAAATCCAGAAAGCAAAGTAGAAATTAAGAGATTCAACTGTTCACATTCTAAAAGAAACCCTAAAATTAAAATTACCATGAACGTTACAAACAAAATCCAGAGTTCAAGTCAAAGGAAAAATAACACTACAAGCATGTAGAAACAAATATTTCAAGTACCAAGGAGTCACAGTCAGGGTTCCTCATGATTTATCAGCCACCACTGCAAAGGAACAGAGAACTTGGAAGGAAAAAAATGTGGGTTTACAATCAAGAATAACTTCCACCAAAAGCAAGTATAATGTTATTTAGGAAAACATGAATCTTTAATGAAATTTAGGACTTCCAAGCATTCATGATAAAAAAATCAAAGTTACCAATAATCTTTGGAGTGCAAAGAGTACTTTGGAGTACAAATCTTTGGAGTATAAAGAACCATAAAAAGGTAAGCATGAATGAACAAGGATAAAGGCTTTACACAATGACTGATAGCTTGAATTTGAATACACGGAGATGGTATGAACCCTATTATTATCAAAGTTTAGAGGATTCTAATTAGAAAAAGACTAAAGTTGATTTTGTTATATCCTCAAGATCTTAATGCTTTTAAGAAAAAACAAGAGAAAG
This sequence comes from Notamacropus eugenii, assembly GCF_028372415.1. Classification (NCBI taxonomy): domain Eukaryota; kingdom Metazoa; phylum Chordata; class Mammalia; order Diprotodontia; family Macropodidae; genus Notamacropus; species Notamacropus eugenii. Next base: position 254,481,079 of record NC_092877.1, on the reverse strand, counting down.
AAAAGTTGAGAAATACACTGGGGCATGACTGGAAAGGAAAGGAAGGTTAGGGAACGTTATCTCACATATTCAGGCTGCATGAGTAAAAATCTTTACAAAAGACAGAGTTGATGGGGGAGCAATTGATACTTGAGTTTCATTCTTATATGAATTGATAAAAAATGGAAGAATACACACACAATTGGACTCAGAAATGTATTTATTCAATAAGGAAATAGGAGGTAAATGGGACAAGGTACAAGTAGTAGTTAAAGGGAGGATTGATTAGGTGAAACAGCTAGGTGGCAAAGTGGACAGCACAGTACCTGGAGACAGGATGGTCTTGAGTTCAAATCTGGCTTCAGACACTTACTGTGCGACCTTGGACAAGTCACTTAACCCTGGTTGCCGCAGTTTTCTCATCTTCAAAATGAGTTGGAGAAGAAAATGGAAAATTACTCCCATATCTTTGACAAAGAAACTGCAAATGGGGTCACAGAAAGTTGCATATGACAAAAAACCAAACAACTGAACAACCATTGAACAACAACAAAATAAAGATGCGATTAGTCCTAAGAAAATAGAAGCTCCAAATATGTTATGTATGTGTATATGAATACACACATGTATATGTATGTGTATGTATATATGTATCTGTATATGTGTGTATATATATACATGTGTGTATATATATATATAAAGAAGAGCCTATGTTTTGTGTTTCTTTGCCTTCTTAACTAGCTTCTAAATGACTCCTTTATCAGACTCAATCTTCCTTTTAAAAATATATTACTATTATTTCTTCCATAATGCTTTCATTTCCCGATATATCTATCTCACTGCCCACTACTCCTACTAAAAGCAATAATATAGGTGAGGAGAGTGTTAGGAGGAATGAGTTCAGTAAATTTACTAACACATCACATGACTCTGACAATATAAGGGATGTGCCATATCCATAACCACCCATCTCCATCTTCTTTTTTATAGTCAAACCCAAATGGGAGATCAGGTGTTAGCTCCCTACTATTGCTAAGATGCCAGTTCAGTGACCCTTACAGCTGCTTCTAGGAGGAACTTCTGAATTCAACTTGGTGCCAGAACAAAGAACAATGGTGGGTAGAAGGACCTACAATAAGAAGAATTCACATGTTTTCCAGGGAATTCATTTTTTTTATACTAGAGGCAGAGTAGAGAAGCACATAATTCATTTATACATGCTTAGAATTCAACAGAAAAAATTTTATCTTCAGTAAAGTCCAATTCAATACTGGAAATGTTATCTTTAATAAAATCTGTATATTCTCTAATGGAGATCCTAACAGTTTTTGAACATGAGGGAAATCAGAACATTTTCCCTGGTTTTGTCAATGATTATTTTTCTCAATGCATTTTTTTTAAACAAAGCTAGCATTTATTTAACCTGAATCAAATTAAAATTAGATAATGAAGAAAAAGATTACATATCCAACTTATGGTTGTTGAGATGACTAAAATGTTGCAATGAGTTATGTAATTACTCAGTTGTAAAACTTTTCCAACAAGTAAATAGCAATTCATCTCAGTGCAATGAGCCAAATGAGACCATTCAGGCAGTAATCATTAAGACAGAACAGAGAAACTAAAGCATACCAAACAGCAAATGAGATTGAATCATTAAAACTAAATTTTCCTTCCCCCTGGATACCTTTGAATACTCTCATAGTGCTAAGAATTCCAGCTGATACTTGCAAGAGCCATTTACAGTTCAGATGTTAGATTGACTGCAGAAAGTGATGGGTGCTACATGAACAACAGGTATTATTAGGCACTGTTATTTGAGGTGAGGGAGAGCTTAAAATGGACATCTTTGGCAGCCTTTAAGGATCACATCCATGTATGACTTGATTCAGAATTTTGAAATCCATTAGCATGTTTTTGTAAATTAGTTTTAATTTGCATTTAAATTTGACACATATCAAGATTAAAAGCTAAATTCAGGATATGTACCTGTGTACCTAGTCCACTGATATTTCACGTTATTTAACATAGAAAATTCATTATGATAATTTTGTGAAATGTACATCAGAATAAATTGGTATTTCTTTTTCATGAATTATACTGTATATTATGCATTTCATTTCAGCAAATTATCTGATTCTATTTGGCCCTGCAATTATATACTGTTTTGTACATGCTATGTTAGTTCAGTTTACAATAAAAATTCTCATTTCTACTTCACTTCATTCTGGCTAGATACTATTTAAATCATTTTGCTGGGCCCTACCTAAAACTATAGAAGTGTGACACAGACCATTGTTAACTATTTGTACTCTGACTTTATTTCTCATGATTTAATAGATAGGTAACCATTTAAAGTTGCTAAAATCCATACTATTGGGGAAATATCCATAACTAAAAAAAACTAAAGTTTTATGATATGTAACTAAGCCTGGCTGCTAAAGATATTCAAAAAGGTCATGTACTCTCTTTTTAAAGGCTTCAGGGTTAACTACTAGAACCATCTTCATATTCTATTACCAACTCATTCTATCATATTCTTAGTCTGACAAACTGAATAATCTTCCTATAAGAGCAGTCTGCCCTACCCCATGTAAAAGAAATAGTGAGTCTAGCTCTACCCTGTGTAAAAGAAATACTTCACCACTTTAGTGGTCCAGCCTGACATTAGAATATGCTCCTAGGGGCTTCTTTGAGAAAGCATATATTCTGCCCTTTAAAAGATGAGGTGAATGTGAATGATAGAGTTGCTAATGAGGAAGTTTCAGGGATAAAGTATAGGATAGGTAAAATTATAGAGGCAAAGGAATATGGATCTTTTATGAGAAATACTGAATATTTTGGTTTGACTGAATGGTGAACTATGTGAGTAGGACTTAGATAAGAATAGCAAAAAAAAATTCTTGAAAATACGTTGTCAGTACAGTAGGTAAAGACAAGATGGTGGGGTAGAAAGAGAGACGTGCTTGAGCTCTCCCCCCAAACCCCTCAAAAATCCTGTAAAAATGAATCTCAACAAACTCTCAGTCAGCAGAAGTCACCAAAACAGTGAAATAAATTTCCAGCCCAAGACAATATGGAAGGCCTACAGGAAGGGTATATTTCACTGGGCTCAAAGTGGAATACAGTCAAGCATGAGCTGCACCTGCATAAATGGGACTGAAAAAGGCCTCAGGGCACTGAATAAGTGGAAGTTAGAGTGGTTTCCAGACTTCTCAACACACAAACATCAAAGATAGCTTCAAAGATCAGTGGCACAGTTCTATCATCTGGGTGAGAGAGGAACGTGGCCTTGCCCTGATCCAGGCTCACCTCCAGCGTGGTGGAAGCCACTGCCTCAGTGATGGCCTCTTCTAGAACTCTCAACCTACAGATGGTGGGGAAATCGAGCAACTGATCTGGGTCACAGTCTTAGATAGAAGTTCTAAAGCAATGAGGGATAATGAAGTGGCAGAACTGGCAGCAGCTGTGAAGAAGGAATTCTACTTGCAGTTCCAGGGCATAAAAGAATGCTTGTGATTGCTCACCTACCTGAGCACAGGCCAGGAGAGGAATAAACTCCTCTCCTTTGATCACTGAGAAATTACAAGTGCCTAGAGATAGCTCTGAAAACAGCTGCATACAACCCTTGAAATTTGTGATAGTATGCCCTCTGCTTAACAAAGAGCTCAAAAGTCAAGTAATTGCCTGGGAATATTACCAAACAGAGGGAAAAATAAGACTATAGAAGGTCACTTTCTTTGTGAAAAAGAATTATCTTACGTCCTTGGAGATGAGGAAGATCAAAATATACAACTGAAGGAAGACAACAAGGTCAAGGGCCTGCCTCCAAAGCCTCCAAGAAAAAATATGAAATTGTCTCAGGTCATGGAAGACCTCAAAAAAGATTTTGAAAAGAAAGTCAAAGAAGTAGAGGAAAAATTGGGAAGAGAAATGAGAGTGGTACAAGAAAATTATGAAAAACAAGTCAACAGATTGCTAAAGGAGACCCAAAAAAATACTGAAGAAAGTTACACCTTTAGAAATAGACTCACCCAAATGGCAAAAGAGGTTCAAAAAACCAATGTGGAGAATACATTAAAAAGCAGAATTGGCCAAATGGCTAAAGGAGGTCCAAAAGCATATTGAAGAAAATTATTCATTCAAAATTAGAAGGGAGCAAATACAAACTAATGACTTTAAGACAAATATGTATATATATATACATATACATATACATACATATATATATATATCACAAAACAAAAAGAATGAAAAAAATAGAAAACAGTATAAAATATCTCATCATAAAAACTGATCTGGAAAACAGATCCTAAAGAGAGAATTTAAAATGTTTTGTACTCCCTGAAAAACATAACCAATAAAAGAACTTAGAAATCATCTTTCAAGAAATTAAGAAAAACTACCCTGACATTCTAGAACCAGAGGATAAAATGGAAATGGAAAGAATCCACCAATTACCTCCTGAAAAAGATCCAAAAAGGAAAAAAAAGACAATTGGAAATATTGTAGCCATATTCCAGAGTTCCCAGGTCAAGGAGAAACAAAAGCAGCTAGAAAGAAACAATCCATGCATTGCAGAAACACAATCAGGAAAATATAGGATTCAGCAGCTTCTACACTAAGGGACAGGAGGACTTGAGAATGACCTACTTAGCAAAACTGAACATAAGCCTTCAGGGGAAAAAAAATGGAATTTCAATGTAATAGAGGACTTCCAGGCATTCTTGTTGAAAAGGCCAGAACTGATTAGAAAATTTGACTTTCAAATACAAGAATCAAGAGAACCATAAAAAAGTAAACAGGAAAGAAACTGTAAAGACTCATTAAATTTGAACTGTTTACATATGAACATACAAACACACACAAATACACACACATTCATACATATATGTGTGTATGTAAGTATGTGTATATTATATATGTGTAGGTATATGTGTATATAGGTGTATGTGTATATATGTATATGTATACTGAAAAAATCCTTCAAAATTAGAAGGGAGAAAATAAAAGTTAATGACTTCATGAGCAATCAAAAAGAATTGTAACACAAAATCAAAAGAATGCATGTGTATGAGTGTATATATGTATAGATATGAATGTATGTGTGCATGTGTTTATATGCATGTGTATGCATGTACATGTGTATATGTGTGCATGCATATGATATATACACATGCATGCATGTATAAGTATAGATATACATATATACAGATACATATCCATTCATATACACATATACATGCATATATATGTGCATGTATACACACCTATATGTGTGTGCATGAATGTGCACAGATAGAAAGATATATGTACATGTATATATAGAGAGAGAGAGAGAAAGAGAGAGAGAGAGACATACAGACAAAGAGAGAGAGACAGAAAGAGAGAGAGAGAGAGAGAGAGAGAGAGAGAGAGAGAGAGAGAGCACAGTGTGACTTGAATATGAAGAGAGGATACTGAAAAATGAAATTGTGTTGAGAGCAGTGTGCTGGGAGGAAGAGAAAGGAAGGGGTAGAATTCAGTAAATCATCTCACATAAAAGAGGCAGGAAATAACTTTTAAAATGGAGGTGGAGCAGGAGAAGGTAAGAGGGAAAAAATTAACCTTACTCTCATAGGATCTGGCTTAAGGAGTTGATAACACACACTTGATTGAGTATGGAAATCTATCTTACCTTGCAGGAAGGCAAGGGGTAAGGAGACAGGACAGCGAGGATAATAGAAGGATTGGCAGATTGGAGGAAGGGACAATCAGAAGCAAAGACTATTTTGTGGTGACAGGTCAAGGGAGAAAATGGAATAAATGGAGAGCAGTACAGGATAGAGGGAAATGTGGTTAGTATTCTGCAACATGACTGCTAAGGAAGTGTTGTACATGGCTACACGTGTGTGACCTATATTGAAATGCTTTCTTTCTCAATCAGGGTGGGTGGGGAGGGAGGAAGTGGAACTCAGAGCTTTAAAAATTAATGTTAAAAACTTTTTTTTTGCATGCAACTGGGAAATAAGTTGTACAGACAATGGGGTATAGAAATGCATCTTCTCCTCCAGGAAAATAGAGGGGAGGGGGATGGGAGAAGAAATATATATTTATTTAAAAGAAAAGAAAATAGGTTGAAGGACATAGGATAAAGAGTTTTTGTTTAGTCATTAGGAAGCTACCATGGGCTTTTTAGTAGTAGAGTGCAATGGTCATGGTGATTCAGTAAGAGAATTAGTCTGATAGCACTGTGTGTAGGATTGCCTGGGAGTGTTGTTGTTCTTTAGTATTTGTTTGTTGTTTGTCCTTCATTCTAGAAGAGGATCATGACATCAGGAATGTGATGTTATGACTTGCAAGTGAATTAGATTTACATGAGGCAGGGCTTCACAAAGTCATAACCCTCACTCTCTCCTCCAGATCCATCTGTGTCCAATAGCAAGATATAAATTAGGAAAACTGGTGATGGACCCTTGCCTGAAGGTAGAGACTAGGAGAAGGGATAATAGTTAGAAATCTGGATTAGTCTAAAGATAGTAATGAGAATCTGAAATGAGATGGTGGAAATAGAACTAGAAAAGAAATGAGAGACATTATTTTGACAAAGTGAAGTGTCAAAGCTCATTCCTCAATTTGTAGTATGAGTGACTGGGAGATAGCGCTGCCATTAGTAAAAATATGTTAAATGAGAAGAAAAAAATAAAAAGTGGGGGGGAATGTTTTGTATATGATAGTTGTAAGGTACTGGAAATATATCCAGATGATTTTCAGCAGACAATGTGCCTTATCTCTCACAAGTGAAAATTTAGATCAAGATAAATATGTGGCAGTTACCTATGTAAAGGTGATAATATTTCTTAAATCAATGATTTAATGAATGAATGAATGAATGAATAACAGTACATTGTATTTGACATTTATTCAGTGCTTAACATATACAACTTGCTATTCTAGACACCATGGATACAGAAACAGATTAAAAACAAAACAGACCATTCCCTGTCATCAAAGAACTTATATTCTATTGAGGGATATAGTACACAAACAGTAAGTAAATATAAGATGATTTGAGGAGAGAGCTAAATAAAATCTTCACAAATGGGATGATATCTAAACTGAGCTTTTAAGGAATCTAAACATTCTAAAAAATTAATTCATTTTAAGGACAGAGGAGAGTAGTTATAAAAGAATGAGTATAACAGAAGGAATTCCATATATGGCAAACAGCAAATAAGCTGTAGTTGTATGATTTGGAAAACAGAGTCTTGGAAGGGAAGTAGTAGGAGATATCAAGAAAGTTAGTTTGGAGCCAGATTATGAGGGTTTTAAATATCAAGGTAAGGAATTTACATTCTATTTAGGAGACAATATGGAACCATTAAAGTATTTTGAACAAGCAGGAGGAATACAATTTAAGAGCTTATTGGAAAAGATGAGGAGAGAAGTGTTAAGACCCAAATAAATACAGTCTGCATGATTTCATATGCATAGTTGATACCATAGTGCTTCTTTTCTCAATGGGTTTGGGAGGGGTGGGCATGAAGGAGAGAACTGCAACTCAAAACTTTAAAAGAGAAGACTGTTACAAATAAATGAAAAATTAAAATGTTAAAAAATACAGTGCATTTATGTGGTTAGCTAGAAATATTTCCTGATTTTCAGATGTGTTTAGGTGCTGATTCAATACTTATTTTTACATTTTATTGTGCAAAATTATATAATTTTTGAGCCTACTGTGGTCAACCATTTGAACCATTTGTGTTTCTTGAAACACTTATCATTCTTGAAACACTTATCAACACCCTGAACACAGAATGACATAAAGTTGATTGTAGTGATTACCCAGGCTTATTAACAATCATGTATAGAAGATCAAGGAAATTCTAAGATATTGCTAAAAGGCACTTGGTCTTTAGTTTATTTTTGTTGTCGAGTTATTTCAAGTCATGTCTAAAGCTCCATGATCTTTTCCCGAGTTTTCTTGGCAATGGCAGTGGAGTGGTTTGCCATTTCCTTCTCCAGTTCATTTTACAGATAAGGAACTGATAACCAGAGTTAAGTGACTAGTTCAGGGCCACACAGCTAATGATTGTATGAGGCCAGATATAAACTCATGAAGATGAGTCTTTCTGATTCCAAGTCCAGTGTTCTATCTACTGCACCAAAAATAGAACACTTTAAAAATCAAATCCAAATAAGTAGTGCAAAATAGTCAAGCAGCAATTATCTAAATATACTTTTTCTTACTTTCTCCTCTTTCTTTTCCTTCCTTCCTTCTTTGCTTTCTTCCTTCCTTGCTTTTTTTTCTTTCTTTCCTTTATTATAGATTATAGAACAGGAAAGGGAAAAATTACATTAAAGAGAAAGTATTAATAAAATTTTCCCTTTAATTTGAATATCTTCAGTCCCTGAAGTACTTTTTTAATGCAATGTAGGTCAGGTCTATTTTCTTAGTTGGTAAACTCTTCAGATACCAGAACATTTCATTCACTCACACTGACTGGGGTAGTTATGTTCAATGCATAATCCTAAATGTTCTAAGATTAAACACGTCTGAAATGGCTCTGCTGTCTAGATAGTATAAATAGGAAAACCTGAAAATTCATATCTTAAAGCAAGTAGACATTGGATTCTGACTTTAATTCTTATTGCTTTAATGAAGAGATCACTGGTATGGTTTATGAATATGATTAATTTAACATAGCTTTCATTATTCTATCTTGTTTTTGTGCATATTTTTTTTTGCTATATTATACTTAAATGCAAACCATAGGATACTATGCATCCTGAGAACATTGCATATTAATATTGGAGGTTTTGAATGCAAAAGCCTTGACTTTTATGTCTTCCTTTGATAGTAAACTTTGTTCTTTCTCATCTGAACGGATGGAAGAAAATACCTGTTTGCCAAGAAAGCAGCCTTCTGTAGTCTCATGTTTTTCCCTTTGTTGGGCATTTTCTTAGCCAGTTCCTTGACTTTTGATTCCTTTGTCAAGAGAAGTGTGTACACTGGGAACCTGTAAGTTCTCAGGTCCTCTAGGTTGGCACAATCAAGAAAGAGGAACTTACTCCTCTCTTAGTTTGTGCTCTTGTCTGGGAGTTACCTCAAGCTTTTCTGCCCAGGATCTTTGAAACTCTCTTTGGAGTTTATGGGTAGAGCAATCTGGGAACCACAGCTTCCACCTAAGATTCCACCCCGGAGGCCTGCTCTGATTCTATTCCTGCTGATGCTGTGCGTTCTATGTTGGGCTGTGCAATAGGAGCTTTTCTGTCCAGAATCTGAGAGTGGGATTCCCTCTCCACAACCTCCTACAGCTCAACCATGCCAGAGCGCTCCTCCTCACCCCAGGACTGCCTCTGAGGGCAGAGATCCAGATCAGCAACTTGATTCCCCCAGGGACTTTAGGCAGAGGACTCCTAAAATGGAAGCTGTGCTGCAGCAATTGCTGCCCACCTGGGGCTGCTAGGGCCAGACCGTGTTTCTTTATCAATCAGTTGAAAGTGCTTTCTCACTGACTTTTGAAGCTGTCTTTGGCGTTTGTGGATTTAATAATCTAGGAACCACAGCTGCTGCTGGGGAATCCCCCCCCCCCCCCTTCCCAGGCCTGCCCTCCCTGCACAGCTAAGGCTGGGTGTGCTCTGAGGCTGCACTCAGCTCTAAGTCCATTGTGATTCCTGTCCACCTTCCAGACTGTCTTGGTCTGGAAATCTCTTTCAAGTTGTCGTTTTGTGGTTTCTGCTGCTCAGGAATTTGTTTAGAGTCTTTTTTTGCAGGTATTTTAAGGACTATGGGGGGAGAGCTAGAGTAGATGCATTTTCTACTCCTCCATCTTGGCTCTATCTGACTGAAATATGTTTTACATAAGTTTATCTGTATAATCAGTACCTTGTTGCTCACTTTCTCAAATCATGTTGAAGGGTCAGAGAACGAACATTTTGATTTCAAAATTAAAAAAAAAAGAATGTTAAAAATTTTATATGTAATTGGGAAATAAATATTGTGTGTGTGAGTGTATGTGTGTGTGTGTGTGTGTGTGTGTATGTGTGTGTAAGAAATATTGGGCATAGTCAACAAATGAAAGACTTTTCGAGTTTTATTTTTTTCCATTTTAATCCTGTGATTCTTCATAAGCAGGCAAAAGACATGATCAGACTTGTGCCTTAGGAAGATTATTTTGGAAGCCTTGTGAACAATAGATTGGAGAAGTGATAAACCAATTAAAATGACAATTTCATTCACGACTGTAATGACTAAATTCAGAACTATCATGATAATCATGCAAGTAGAAAGAAGGGTTGTGATAAAAGGGATATTATGAAGGCAGCATCTAAAGAGTTCTGACCAATTGCATATGCCAGGGGGATAACAGATCTTGTTTTGCAGCCCAGAGTGATTGAAAGGATATTCATATTCTCAACTTGTAATGCCCTTATTGAAGTTTGAGTCCCCAGAAGATTATTGCTACCTTAAGTTCTAAAATTAACTCCATTCTTCTAACTTAATAGTTCATGAGCTCTCCTTAGTCATCTTTTTTTTAAACAATCAACCCATAGACACAATTACTGTTATTAAAAATGTACTAAGATGACATAGTAGTTTGAAAACAAATATATGTCATCCAATGGACCTTCTTTGTGTATAATTTGTTTAATATAAACCAAACTCTAAACTTAATACAGTTTTAAATTGAAAGAAGAAAAAATGAATTTTCATTAGGTGAAAGCACTGGAGAAAGAAAAAGGAAGCATTTTTTTTCTCTATTACATAATGCCTATCTTGTCGCTCAATCCTGTCTGCTTGGTATTTTACCTTTCCCTTGTAAATATTGTACCTTTTGCATATAAATTTCAGGCTTCTCTCATTCTTTTCCTATGCATTGACTCCTAACATAGAGATCTGAATTTATTAAGTGTTTCAAAGTTATTGCTTGAAATGAATTAAATTAAATTGCATTGTGCCTGGTGAAAATGTTGTTTTTCTATTAGCATTATGTATTCATCTATCATATATCTATTTGCATTCAAACTGATCTGGAATAATCACTCTTACCCTTTCATTTTTTTTTCTGTTCTTTTTTCTACTTTTCCCTTTGGTGAACTACTGAAGGTCAAGGAGCTTTAAGGCTTAATGTGGTCAGGTCAATTTGAGAAGGAAAGTCTGCTTCACATTTTTTAGCAAATTCTAGTCCTAATCAATCAAACTTTTAAAAGTTGTAATCTTTGTGTATGTATGTATGCATATTGGCATACATGTAATTTCTTTATATAATTATTATTTGTACATTGCTTATTATGTATATATTATACATAAATTAATAATATTTAAAAACTATAAAAATTCTAAAAGTAGTATATTACTTAAACTAAAAAACTGTGGAATTTGATAATACAAGCCGACAGTTTAGGATAAATCAAACGTATCATTTGTCAAAATATATGCTTGGATTCATTATAATGTTTGCAAGGGAATTTAAAATCATAAACAAAATTTTGGGGAGAATTTTTAATTACTACATACAGATTTTCAAGTGTTTAAAACCATATGTATGCTAACATTTATATGTGTCCAAAATTTAGATGTAAACATTTAAAATATAATATTTAATCAATCTATTTAAGTCAGTAATAAAAAATAGGTGTAATTAAAATGATGCACAATAATGAATGTAATTTACTACAAAGAAGAATGCTTCAAGTTACCATGCTTTCTATTAGCTAAATCAAATAACTTAACTTCATAAACAATTCAGTAATATTCATAGAAATTTAGAGCAAGAATGAACCTTAGAGATAATACAGCCTAGTAAAGAAAGGATTTGCAGAACTGAAAACTGACCTGGGCCCTGGGAAAATAAAAAAAATAGGGAAAAAGTTTGGGAAGTTGAAAAACAGTGATGGGGAGAGCAGGTATTTTGAGAAGCAGAAATGATGTGAATAAAAGTACAAAGATGGGAACGGACATGTATTGTATAATGGGAGGAAATGAAGTCAATTTAACTGGAGCTATGTAAACAGTGAGATGTAAGATTGAAATCTTTCTAGGATTTAGTTTTCTCATATGTAAAATGTCAAAGGTGAATTAATGATCTCTCAAAATGATAAAATCAATAATCATTAGCCTTAAGTACTTTTTACCAATCTGGTCACTCTTTTGTAAACATGTTCCACTTTGCCATAGTCTCATAATGGAGAAACAAAACTGAAGACAGTATTCTAGATATGACCTAAGAATGGTGTACTATGGTGAGACACATATTCCTTGTGTGACACAGCTTAGAGCAGCTTTAGCTTTTGTGTCTACCATGTGATTCTAGGAGAACTTATTGATATGTGTGATATATCTATAATATTTTCCCAAAATCTACTTGTAGTTCCAAGCTATTAAAGCCTATAATTTAAGGTCACTGTAATTAGAGATTATTTTATATATCTCAAGTGCTTAACAGATTGCTTGTTACTTATTGGGGACTTAATAAATTATGTTATTGATTATATAGTGTAAATGTAATGCAATATAAAGAAAGAAAAACAAAATTTAGGAGTCATTTCTAGGGAGGTGTCTGTATTTAATGAGTCATAGGAGTCAGAGAAGTCATCAAGATAAAAGGAAAAACAGAATCCAAAGAAAAAGGAAAAGAATTACAAAGAGAAAAGTAAATATCTGTACTAAATATTACCCAAGGTTCAAAATTCATAGGAACCAAGAAAAAATCATTGAGTTTAGGTTTTTGTGGCAGAGGATAGAGTGGTTTCTATATGCCCTTAAGTAATAAATACATGTCGGAGGAAAAGTGGCATACATATAGCTAACTATTTTGCTGCTTAAGAATGTATGGGACATGAATAATGCATTTTATTTTTTGTAAGTTGAAGTATCCTTATTAGTCATTCAATAAACATTTATTAAGTATCTACTCTGAGTCAGGCATCTTGCTTAGCACTGGGGAAATAATGCTTGTAGTTTGTCCTTTGTTCTCAAAGAGGACTGCAACATAAGAAGATGATGACATGACTTGCAATTAACTTTGATTTGAGGGAGGGAGGGGTATGCAAAGTCAACAGCCTTAGTTCTCCTCCAGAGCCATCTGGGTCCCATGGGCAGACATCCATCAGGACAACTGGAGATGTATCAGCACTGGGGAGATAAAGAAAGATAAAAGACAATACTTTCCCTCAAGAAACTCCCAGTAAGTAATTTCTCTCTGTTATTTCAAATTCTCACCTCTTGTTAAATTTGTTCTCTTAGAGAGTTACAGGAATGAATGGAGAAGGTAAGTGATTTCCCCAGGAAAAAACAACCAGCATATGTCAGTAATAGGACTTGAATTCAGGTGTGTTTTTATGTCTTAGTCCAACACTAACTTCCTATTTTACACACAAGTATTCTAACATAATTTTCAGGGCTTCTTGTTCAATCCACAGTGAATCTTAAAATACTTCTAGTCTATTCCTTTCCTTACATGCCTCCAGTATGTTTGGGTTTTAGCTATAGCACTGTACATTTTAGTTCCTGTCCTTGTTAAATAGTTTCTTTCCTTTTTCCTAAAGGGGATAGGAACTTATTCAAGATTTAGCAATTATAGCTATGGGTACCTAAAACTACTTGCAAATTTTGATTCAGGCAGTCAAGAAGAGAAGAGTTGATTAAGGTAGTCCCAAAGCAATGAAAATTACCATGCTCTTCAAAAATAGATGCAATCTATCCGCAGCATCTTAATCTTAATCAAAATACCTACCCAGTTATAAGACAATACTCTTGACAACACTGAAGTCTTGTTGTTTTTTTTTCTTACAAAAATAAGATTTATGAATAGAAAGACTCACATGGAATTCATTTTATGTGATTGTGTTGGTATTGGGCAATAATTTAATTAAATATTTTATCCATGGATAATTCTCTATTACAATGACTAAAGCCTTTTTGTGCTTTAGTTCATAAAGAACTTTTCTTAGAACACTTATTTAAGGTAATATATATATATAATATTTTCCTCAAAGAGTGCAACTGAGTCTCCAAGTGGTTAAGAAGTTTACTTATGTTCATCCAGTTAATAGGTTTTGGATCCAAGTCTTGAAGATAGGTCTTCTAACTGCAAGTACAGGGTACATTAAATTACCATTTGAAGAATCGATTTTCTACCTTACATTTGTTAGATACAATTTTGTATTCTAGTGTATATGATGATATGTATATTACCCACAGTGTGCAATCCCATATTAAAACCATAGATTAAATGCTAATATATATATATATAATATACATATATATATATATACATATGTATGTATATATATATATACATATATGTATATGTGTATATATATATATATATATATATATATATATATTAAAAATGAACTGAGCTGTGGGGCCAAAGTCAAAGTATTTTTTTTTTACAGTGATGCTACTTTTAAACATCTGAATATTGTAGAAAGGAAAAATAAGTAAAGAATACTGGAATCATTGATGACTCACCACAAATTATCTCATTTAATCAGCATCAATGAAAACTAAGTCATTACGCATAATTCAATATTTCTGGTTAATTAATAACCTTAAAAACCTAAATTAGAGATTCACATATTTCAATTATGCAATAGGGCATTTTATAACATTCATAATATCCACCTTGCACATGCCTCTTCCTGCTGACAAATATTTCTTTAAGAAGTATGCTCAGTTACTAAAATTCAGCTGAAACCTGGTTATGTAAATAGGTTTAGTATAGATCTCAGTAATTTTCCTCAAAATTTTATTCCTCCAAGTCCTGTTCTTGTGTATGCCATATAAGAGCTCTTGGAAGACTTCACTTGAAAAAGAAAATCCATCTTCCATTTGAAGCCTATATAGGGAATTTTCCATCAAATTCTTCATCTTTGAAGAGCACTCATTCTTTGTTCTAGTACTAATTTAACAACTATAAGGCCAACAGAAAAGAAGCGTCTCTTTGATTTTTCTGGCTTATCTCCAGGCTTTCATGAGAAAATGGAACAGGATTTTATGAAGGAATCTAAACAGATATGCTTAAAAATCTTTGCATATGTATGTAATAAGTTTAAAAAAACCTTAATGTTAAATAACTTTATAAATTTCACTACATAAATTTCATTGCCAAAGTCTAAATGATAATTTTTTAGAACTTCCAATGTATACCTTGAATGGAGTTATTTCATGAGAAAATATTTAGTCAACTGACTACATCGGTCCCCTATAATGAAATACAAACAAACTTAGGAATGGCATAGCCAATAGCCTATAAGCAGGTAGAACTATTTGGTAAGCAACAATTGAATTATGGTTATTATTTATAATCAAATTAATTAAAAATTACTATTTGTTTTTCCTTGTGGAAAGACTCTGATCCGAAACGGCATACTATATGTTTCTTTTATTCTAGTTTGAGTTCATTTAACATTTTAACAATTATTAGATTGATAAGTATAAAATATATTTCATTTTCAAAAGTCTTGAAACCAATAATGGATCTGGCATGGAAGCAAATAATGCAATATAATATAATAATTGCATGTATATAATATTATATTTAGTGAAAGTTTGTTTCCTTTTAAAACATATGCATCATGATCCTCTGAGTTTTCTCTTTTACCATACTTCTCTGAATCTTCACATTACATGTACATCAGTGTAGTAGGTATGGGTCCACAAATATTTACCCCAAATCAATTATTTTGCCCCATGGAGAGAGTGGAAGAGAATTTGATCTAGGTTGTCTCTTTCAAGTTCTGTATAGTTCCAAAGCATTACTATACTTATTTTCCCTCTTCGAAAATTCCTTTCACCATTTGGTGTTGTTTTCTTTTCCACTGAAAATAAGCTATACTCTCCTAAAATCATTGGGAAAAAATAAATCAAATTGACTCATTTGAAAGACACTGGAACTACAGTGTTAATATTACAAAACTGATTAGTAAATCTTTCTTCAACTTAGCAATGGAGTTAATGTACACATTCAGTAATGAAAGAAGAAATTTTGCAATCCATGAAAAATTTATAAAGCTAAACTACTTAACAATTCTGTGAGTTCACTTACATTCCCTGTTCTTTATCATCTTGTACTTTCAAATTTATCTTTATGTAACAGGATATTTTCCCTTCATTTATCTTCCTTTCTTCAAGTACTACATAGCCCTTAGAGATGAAAGCAGAATGAAAGAAGAACAAAAGAAAAGAGGAGGGGAAAAATCACTAGTTTCCATCTCTTTGTAGTTGCAGTAATTGTGTTTTCATTAATTCCAAAAGAGATGTATACATACTTTAGGGAATTTATTCTTGATCAGAACATTGTATTGTCCTGTCCTTCACATTGAAAGATTTCTTTTTATGTTGTTGTTGCTGTTGTTGTTGTTTATCTGGTATACAAGGCTGAGTTAAAGGATTAATGGGAGTTGAGGTATTGTCTCAATAAGTATAATGACTATTGGATTTTTATTTCACTATAACATACTAACATCAAAAGTGTATTTTTACTACATTCCTAATACCAACCTGGCACATGTCCTCTTTCTGCTGGGAAACAGTGCTTTAAGAAACATGCTCAGCAAGCTTGGGGGAGGCAGAGTCAAGATAGTGGGTGGAGGGAAAGCAGCTACTCACCTAACCTCTAAGACAAACTCCTTCAGGTACCTCTAAAAAGAGAATCTGAGCAGATTTTGGAGGGTCAGAATCCAATAGAAGAGAGACTGTGACAAATTTCCAGGCAAGGACCAACTGGAAGGTTGAACAGAAAGATCTACTGTGTGGGGCCAGAGGAGCACGCAGTGAGCAGTGCACTGGCTATACCAGAGCAGTCCCCCTTTGCAGCAGGGCTGAGCAGGAAGCCTTGGACAGTGTTAGGCAGTGGTTACACTGTGGAATCACCCAGGACAGGAGCCAACAGGAGCCAAGCTGGAGGAGAGATGAGTAAATGTTCTCACTCTCCCCTTGTTGACCTTGAAAAACACATAAATATTTCACCAAGAAAAATCCTGGAACAGTGGGATCAGGAGAAGGGGTAAACAGTCTCTTAGCCCATTAGGTTAGGGAAATCACAGAGGGGTATCCCTCTTGCTGTGACTAAAGGAGACCAGTACAGGACCAGAGTTGTCCCAGACAGCCCCACCTCAGCAAACTGGGAAGAGGTTCCGATCCTCAGGGGGTTGGAGCCCCACAACTGCCAATACCAGGACCCCAGGCAAGACTTAGCACCCCAGGGGAGTCAGGAAGACAATAGTGCAGACCAGATCACCAACAACTGATCTTGCCTACACTCTAGCTCAGCAAAGGAGAACTTTGTGGCCAAACCAACCCTCCCCCACACTTAAGGCAGCTAGCTCCAGGGCAATTCCAGGGAAAACCAGAAAGACTTAACCTGACCTCTGCTTTCAAACACCAGCCAGCTCAGCATGATGTAAGCTGCAGCAATTTAGCTTCAAGCTGAAAGAGCTATAGTCTACAACACACAAAGCTTCAAATTCTAGGCATGAAACTGTGGGACAGAGCTCCCTGGGCCTGAGAAGCAGAGATCTACTTTAAAAGTCAGGAAAAGGGTGATCATCATGAGTAAGAAGCAAACTGGAAAAGAAAAGACCATAGAATCTTTCTAAGGGGACAAGGACGAAAACAGGAATACCAAAAAGGTCAGCACTGAGACTGTACTACCTTCTGAAACTTGAGAAGGGAATATGAACTGGTCTCAAGTCCAAAGATCATTCTTGGAAGAGTTCAAGAAGGATTTTAAAAGCCAAATTAGAGAAATAGAAGAGAGGAGGAGCCAAGATGGTGGAGTGAGAGCAACGACTCACCTAAGCTCTTAGACAAACTCCTTCGGATACCTCCAAAAAGAGAATCTGACCAAATTTTGGAGGTGCATAATCCAATAGGAGACAAACTATGGCAGATTCAAAGCCCAGAACAGACTTGAAGATCCACTGGAAAGATATGTTCCATCGGGGTAAGCCCACAACACACAGTGCAATGCATCCAAAAGAATGAAAAGATAGAAGAAAATGAAAAATATCTGATTGAGAAAACAACTGACCTGGAAAATATATCCAGGAGAGAAAATTTAAGAATTATTGACCTACCAGAAAGTCACGAAGAAGAAAAGAGTCTGGACAACATTTTCCAGGAAATCATCAAGGAAAACTTCCCAGAAGTGCTAGATCCAGAGGGCAAAATAGTCATCGAGAGAATCCACCATTCACCACCTGAAAGGGATCCCAAACTCAAAACCCCAAGAAACATCGTTGCCAAATTCCAGAACTATCAAGAGAAGGAGAAAATACTACAGGTAGCCAGAAAGAAACCATTCAAATATCGACTAGCTACAGTCAGGATCACACAGAATCTTGCAGCTTCTACATTAAAAGAAGGAAGGAATTGGAATCCAATATTCCATAAAGCAAAGCAGATGGGGCTACAACCAAGGATAAGCTACCCAGCAAAGTTCAGCATAACATTTCAGGCAAGGAAATGATCATTCAATGAAGTAAGGGATTTCCAAACCTTCCTTACAAAAACTCCAGAACTTAACAGAGAGATAGGAAAAAAAATTGGCAAATGATTTTTAAAATATGAGAAAAGAATTCACTGAAGAAAACAGTTCCTTAAAACGGAAAATTAGAAAAACAGAAAAGGAAGTTCAAAAACTAAATGGGAAAATTGGACAAATGGAAAAAGAAGTGCAAAAACTAACTGGAGAAAATAACTCCTTTAAAGGAAAAATTGGGCAAATGGAAAAGGAGATGTAAACTTTAACTAAAGAAAACAATTTGATAAAAATTAGAATCTGGCAAGTAGAAGCTAATGACTCTATGAAACATCAAGAAATAGTCAAACAGAATCTAAGAAATGAAAAGATAGAAGAAAATGTAAAATATCTAATTGGAAAAATAACTGATCTGGAAAACGGAATGAAGAAAGAGAGAAAAATCTTAGAATTATTGGTCTACCAGAAAGCCATGATGAAAAAAAGTAGCCTGGAAAATATCTTACAAAAAATCATCAAGGAAAACGTCCCATATGTCCTAGATCCAGAGGGCAAATAGTCATTGAAAGAATTCAATCTTTGCCTCCTGAAAGGGATCCCAAATTAAAAACACCAAGGAATATTGTGGCCAATGTTGATAACTATCAAGTGAAGGAGAAAATATTGCAGGCAGCCAGAGAGAAACAATCCAAATATCTAGGAACTACAGTCAAGATCACATAGGATCTTGCGTATTTTTATCTATTTTATTTTTATTATTATTTTACTTATTTTCAGTGTTTTACAATCACTACCATGTAACTTAGATTTTTTTCCCCTTCCTCCTGCTTCTTCTCCCCTCCTTCCCAGAGATGGTTATTTTAGATAGGTTCTACACAGTCATCTATACTAAATACATTTTCACCATAGTCATGTTGAATAGAAGAATTAAAATGAAAGGGAGAAATTATAAAACAAACTAAAACATAATACGTTCTGCGATTTAATTCCCTAGTTCTTTCTCTGGATGTGGAAGGCATTTTGCCTTAAAAGATCATTAGGAATTTTTTAAGTATTTACATTGCAATGAACTTCTAAGTCTACCTGAAGAAATCCTCCTACACTGTGGTTGGTGCTGTGTACAAAGTTCTCCTGGTTCTGCTTCTTTCACTCAGCATCAGATCACATAAGTCTTTTCAGACCTCTCTGAAGTCTACCTGTTTATCATTTCTTATAGCACAATAGCATTCCATTATATTCATATACCACAATTTGTTCATTCGTTGCACAGTTGATGGGCATGCTCTTGATTTTCAGTTTTTGCCCATCACAAAGAGTACTGCTATAAATATTTTTGTACATGTGGGACCCTTTGCCCTTTTAATGATCTCTTGTTGATATAGTCCTAGAAGCAATATTACTGGGTCAAAGGTTATGAATACTTTTGTAGCCCTTTGGGCATAGTTCCAAATTGCTCTCCAGTATGATTGGATCCCCTCACAGCTCCAATAATGAATTAGTGTTCCAACTCTCCCATATCTTCTGCAACATTTATCATCTTATTATTTTGTCAGGTTATCCAATTGGATAGGTGTGATGCGGTATCTCACAGTTGTTTGGATTTGTATTTCTCTAATCAATGGTGAGTTAGAGCATTTTTTCATATGACTATAGATAGTTTAATTTCTTCCTCTGAAAACTTCCTGTTCATATGCTTTGACCATTTATAGATTGGGGAATGACATGTATTCTTGTACATTTGACTCAGTTCTCTACACATTTTAGAAATGAGGCCTTTATCACAGACACTAGATGCAAAAATTCTTTCCCATTTTCTGCTTGCCTCCTAATCTTAGTTGCATTGGGTTTGATTGTGCAAAAACTTTTCAGTTTAATGTTATCAAAATTATCCATTTTGCATTTGATAATATTTGCTATCTCTTTAGTCAAAAATTCTTCCCTTCTCCATAAATCTGATATATACACTCTTCCTTGCTCCACTAATTAATTTATAATAACTATCTTTATACCTAAAGTATATAACCATTTGGACTTTATTCTTGTGTACAGTATAAGTCATTGGTCTATGCCTAGTTTCCATCACACTATTATCCAGTTTTCCCAGCAATTTTCCAATAAGATCAGGGGTGAAACAAGGATGTCCATTATGACCACTATTATTGAATATGATACTAGCAATGTTAGTTGTAGTAATAAGAGAAGAAAAAGAAATTGAAGGAATCAGAATAGGCAGAGAAGAAAGTAAGTTATCACTTTTTTTTAAGAAGGAAACATTCTTTTTATTATTTATTTTATTATTTATCTGTTTATAACAGATAAAGCAATTCCAACTTTTAGTCAGGTGATACTTCTTCTTAAAGCATTTACAATATGGACCACAAAAGAATTATTTTTTAAACATTAACCAACTGAGGCACAAATTATATTTATGTTGCTAACTTCACAAGCTCTTGATCGAATTGTCTCCACAGTATTACTAAAAATTAAAGGACCCTAACTTATTGTTGTTGCTCAAAAGTCCTATGCCTAATAGCTTAATTTTAGACAATTTCAGATGTTTCCCTACTCATAATATATAATTGAATAAATCTTGTATTAAGCTTACAAACCTGTTGACTATAGGAAATTGCCACCAATAGTAAGGACATTGCAGGGATACAATATCACCCCAACTTCATGTCATTTCCAGGCAGGATTAGATTATTCACTTGCATTCAGTCAGACTTAAAGTCTTCCAGGTGTCAGTGGGGAAACTGAGTAACCTCAGCCCATGCTGAACAGCTGCTCTCCCACCCTTCCCTTGAGATCACCTATGCAGCTCATCCCAGCATCTCATCAACTTACTGGCATCATGTATTGGAGGCTCAGAGCCTTTCTTGCTTCCCATACCTGCAGTTAAACTCAGAAGAAAAATCACTTAATAGTCCCATAGCATCTAAAAATGGCAAATTCCAATAACCAGGTTTTAAATATGATTATAGTTTAACTTTGGCTTAGGAACATCTTTTGAGGCAAGTCTTAAGTGGATTACATGCCTTTCTATACATGTTCTGGTTTCTGATTAAATGGCAATCATAAAATCAAATTTACCATTAAAACCTTGACTTTTCCATCAATGCCAAATTTTATCCAAAGTTACCTTCCTCTAGGAAATTTAGACTGAAATTCTTTTCTCCAAACTAAAGATGTCATTGATTTATTCTCAGTAATTAATTCAGTCGATTGTTTTAATACTAATTGCTTTTACCTCACTTTGTAAGAAGTCCAGTTTTTCACCCTATCACTCCCCTGCACCCTCTTCCTAATACCTTATATTCTGACTAGTCCTTCCCTCAATGTACCCGCCCCTCCATCATATCCCACCCCTCTCCTATCCCCATCTTCTCTCTTTTCTTGCAGGGCAAGATAAATTTCCATACCCCTATCCCTATAGTTCTTATTTCTCAATTAAATTCAATAAAAATTCTCAACAATCATTTCTAATACTTTGAATTCCAACTTCTCTCCCTCCCCCTCCCTCCCCAGCCCTACTGAGAAAGCAAGCAATTCAATACAAACTAAATATGTATTGTTTTGCAAAAGCCTTCCGTAGTAATCATGTTGTGTAATACTAATTATGTTGCCTTCTGACCTACCCCATCCCCCCTTATTTTTTCCTCCTACAATTGACCTTGTCCCTTCTGGAAAATGTTTATTTCTAGTGACTCCCTTCTCCCATTTGCCCTCCCTTCTATCATTCCCTCGCTCCACTTGTCATCTCCTCTCTTATTTTCCGGTGATGTATATATATATTTTCATATCAAATTTAGTAAGCATATTATTCCCTCCTTCAATAACACGTGGGGAGCGTAGCTTGATTTTCCCCCTCTCCCCTTCTCCTTTATCTCCTCCATTGAATTAGATTTTTCTTATCTCTTTTATGAGTTATAGCCTGCCCCATTCCATTTCTCCCTTTCTCTTCCCAGTATTTTCCTCCTTCACCTCTTAATTTTTATTTTATTTTATTTTTTTTGAGTGTGGACATAATCGCTTCTGATATAATACACCTTGTATTCCTATCTAGCTACGTGTATGTGTGTGTGTGTGTGTGTGTGTGTGTGTGTGTATGTACAATCTGTCCAACTATCCAAATACTGAGAAAAGATTCAAGAGTTTAAAATATCTTCTTCCATGTAGTAATGTAAACAGTTTAGCTTTACAGAGTATTTTTTGATTTTTCTTTTCTGCATACCTTTTCATGCTTCTCTTGATTCTTTTCTTGGGAAGTCAAATTTTTAAATATAGATCTGGTCTTTTCCTCAACATGAAATCTTGAAATTCGACTATATCACTGAATAACCATTTTTCCCCTTGAAGTATTATATTCAGATTTGCTAGGTAGGTGATTCTTGGCTTCAATCCCAGTTCATTCCACTTCTGAAATATCCCACTCCAAGCCCTTTGATCCCTTAATGTTAAAGCTGCCAGATACTGTGTTATCCTGATTGTTTTTCCACAGTACTCAAATTGTTTCTTTCTACCTGCTTGCAGCATTTTCTCCTTTATCTGGGAATTCTGTAATTTGGCCACACTATTCCTAAGAGTTTCTCTGTTTGGGTTTCTTTTGGGAGGTTATCAGTGAATTCTTTCAATATCCATTTTGCCCTCTGATTCGGTAATATCAGGGCAGTTTTCCTTGGTAATTAAATGGAAGATAATATCTAGACTCTTTTATAGATCATGGCTTTCAGGTAGTCCAATAATTTTAAAATTATTTCTCCTGGATCTATTTTCCAGGTCAGTTGTTTTTCCAAGGAGTTGTTTCACATTATCTTCTATTTTTTTCAAATTTTTGGTTTTGTTTACTAACTTCTTGGTTTAACTCATGGTCATTCATTTCCCTGAACTCAATTCTCTCTTTCAACAAATTATTTTGTTCGTTGAGCTTTTGAACCTTCTCCTCCATTTGGCTCCTTCTGCTTTTTAAAACCTCTTTCTCCTCCTTGGCCTTTTGGACATCTTTTTCCAATTGAGTTAGCCTCTTTTTAAATCTGTTATTTTCCTCAGCATTGTTTTGGTTCCCCTTTAGTAAGCTGCTAACTTGTTTTTTAAGGCCTTCTATTGCCTGAACCCATCTAAAGTTCCCTTTAGAGTCAGAGGCCTTGACTTTCTCTGACAGTATGCCTTGTTCTTTCTCATCCAAAAGAATGGGGGGAGACACCTATTCCCCAAGAAAGTAACCTTCTATGGTCTTATATTTTTCCCTTTTTTGGGCATTTTTCCAGCCAATTACTTGACTTCTGAGTTTCCTCTCCACAACCACCTCACCTCCAGTTCTGCCAAGCCAGCACTTGGGGGCTGAGATTCAAATGCGCTGCTCCCAAGACCTTGAGGTTTTCAGTGGGATCAGGGCTGCTATTCAATGTGAGATTAAGTTCAGTTGCTCAGTTTGGGGCAGGGCCAACACACGGGGATCATTTCCCTCGGGGGGTTTATGAGGAGACCTTCGACAGTGGATGCAGGCTATTGCCTGCTTTGAGAATCTCCATCTGTCCGCCACCTCTGCTGCTGTCTCTTGAGGGGGCCTGAGTTATGGGGTCACACTGCTTCCCTCTCAGCCACCTGAAAAGACCCTCTCACTAACCTTTGGCACCTGTGGGTTGAGGGACCTGCATTGTTGCTAAAGATTCTGTCCCTGAAGCCTGCTTGAATCTGCTCCTCTCTGTGCCTCATGGCCAAGGCAAGTCAGGGCAGCTCAGGGTCTGGTGCACAACAGACTTTTTCTGTTGGTTTTTCAGGTCTCTCTGGAACAGAAATCTCCTTCACTCCATTGTTCTGTGGCTTCTGCTGCTCTAGAATTTGTTGAGAGTTCTCCTTTACAGGTATTTTATGGGCTGTGGGGTAAGAGCTAAACATATGTATATCTTTCTACTCTGCCATCTTGGCTCCTCCCTAAGTTATCACTATTTGCAGATGATATGTTGATCTACTTAGAGAATCCCAGAGAATCAAGTAAAAACTACTTGAAATAATAAACAACTCTGGCAAAGTTGCAGGTTGCAAAAGAAACCCACACAAATCTTTTGCACTCTTCTATATATTGATAACAAAGCCCAACAGCAAGAGGTATAATGGTAGACACTATAAAATATTTGGAATTCTACCTGCCAAAGAAATCCCAGGGACTACATAAACACAATTACAAAACACTTTTCCCCCAAATAAATTCAGATCTAAGAAAGTGGAAAAAACATCACTTACTCATGGGTTTGCCAAGCCAGTATAATAGAAATGATAATTCTACCTAAATTAATTTACTTCTTAAGTGCTATGCCAGTCAAACTATCAGATAATTGCTTTGTAGAGCTAGAAAAAATAATGTCAAATTCATCTGAAAGAACAAAAGTTCCAGAATACCAAAGGAAATAATGAAAAGAAATTCTAGGGAAGGTAGTCTAGCTCTACTAGATCTTAAATTGTACAAAAATTTGAGCAGTTATCAAGGGCCCTTGGTACTGGCTTAGAAACAGAAGAATAGACCAGTGGAATAGTTTAGGTACCTAAGACACAGTAGGCAACGAATATAGCAATCTACTGTTTCATAAACCTGTGGACCCCAGCTTCTGGGATAAGAATTTATTGTTTGACAAAACTGCTGGGAAAATTGGGTAATGATATGGTAGAAACTAGACATGGACCAATGCCTGACATGATACATAAAAATAAAATTCAAATGCGTACATGATCAGGCTATAAAAAACATACTATGAACATATTAGTGGAGCAAGGAATAGTTTACCAGATTTATGGAGAAGAGAAAAATTTTTGACTAAACAAGATATAGAAAACATGGAATGCAAAATGAGTAATTTTTATTACATTAAATTGAAAAGTTTTTGCACAAACACACCCAATGAAACCAATATTAGGAGGGAAAGTGAAAAGTGGTAAAGAATTTTTGCAACTAGGGTCTGTGGTAAAAGCATCATTTCTAAATTTTATTGAGAACTGAGTCAAGTGTACAAGAATAAAAGTCATTCCCCAATTGATAAATGTTCAAAGGATATGAACACACAGCTTTCAGAGGAAGAAATCAAAGCTATCCATAGACATATGAAAAAATGCTCTAAATTACTATTGATTAGAGAGATGCAAATCAAAACAATTCTGAGATATCACATCACACCTATCAGATTGTCTAACATGACAAAATATGGTGATGATAAATGTTGGAGAAGATGTGGGAGAGTTGGAACACTAATTCATTGTTGGTAGAGCTGTGAGCTGATCCAACCATTCTGAAAAGCAATTTGGAACTATGCCCGATGGGCTCCAAAATCACACATTCCCTTTGACCGAGCAGTATTGCTTCTAGGACTGTATCCCAAAGAGACCATAAAAATGGAAAAGGGTCCCACAAGCTCAAAAATATTTGTAGCTGCTCTCTTTGTGGTGACCCCAAACTGGAAATCAAGGGAATGCCATCAATTGTGGAATTCCATAACATGTTGTGGTTTATCAAGGCAATGGAATACTATTGTGCTGTAAGAAATGATGAACAAGAAAACTTCAGAGAGTCAAGGAAAGACTTATGTGATCTGATGCTGAGCTAAAGGGGCAGAACCAGGAGAACTTTGTATACAGCAACAACCACAGTGTGAAAGGAATCTTCTGGTAGACTTAGTCCTTCATCTCAATGCAGGGACCTGAAAAATTCCCAATGGACTTTTGAGGCAAAGCACCTTCCACATCAAGAGAAAGAACTATGGAATTGGACTGAAGAATGAAGCAGACCATTTACTTTTGTATTATGTTATATTTTGTTTTATGGTTCCTCCCATTCATTTTAATTATCCTATTCCACATGACTACCATGAAAATGTATTTAATAGGAACGTATGTATAGAACTTATAAAAGAAGGCACGCTATCTCGAACAGGGAGTGTGGAGGGAGGGGAAAAGAATTCTAAGATATATGGGAGTGATTATAGAACACTGAAAACAAATAAAATAATTGTTAAAAAAAGAAAAATGCTCAACTACTAAAATCCAGCCTAACCCTGCCTATGTAAATTGGTTTATTCTATATCTCTACCATTCTCTTCAACATTTTATGCCTCCAAGTCTTATTCTTGTGCTTGCTATATCTGGACCTTAGAAAACCATAAGCCTCAGTAGTGCACTTAACCACATTCTGTTGAATAACACTACTTCACAGACTTTTTAAAGTGAAAACTATCCTATCATGCCTTACCAAATACTTCTAAGGACTTAGCAATAGTTTTTTTGTTGTATAATGCACCAGCTCCCTTTCTACTATATGTTTTCACAACATATGTTGAGGGAACTGCTCATGACATCTCTTACCACTGAGTCCAGTTCTCTTCTGCATCACCAGCATGATGAGTATACCAGTGAAATGTTCTAGGTATTGGAGAATATCTTTGTCTTTTTCTGCCATATTGAATTTTGGTGTTCTAATTTCACTCTTGTACTAAAAATGAGAAATAAACCTGAGAAACATATTACTCTAAGTAGCCTATATATTCTTCTAATTGGCAATAGCCTTTTAAATATACACACATATATATATATATATATATATCTTTATATATATATATATACATACACACACACAAACACACACATATATATATATATATATATATATATATATATATATATATATATATAGAGAGAGAGAGAGAGAGAGAGAGAGAGAGAGAGAGAGAGAGAGAGAGAGGATAGATAGATATAGATATAGATGTATGTGTGTATGTATTAGGTCACATGTGTGTTAGGGAGCTCTTCTTGAGAAATTTCTTTATCTAGTGCCAGTAACTTATTGTCTTAGAATTTTAGTTGCCTAAGGTACAGAGAGATTAAGTGGTTTTCCCTGAGTCATGCAAACTGTATATGTTAAAGGAATGGTTAGAACTCAGGTCTTACTAACTGAGAAGTTTTTTTCTTTAGCTGCTGAGACATATAAGTGGTACAGTGGAAAGAATGCCAAGTCAGGTCAAATCTGACCTCGAATACTTACTTGCTGTGTGGCACTGAACAAGTGACTAAACCTGCCTCAATTTGCCAAATTAAAAATATGGGAATAATAAAAACATCTACCACTCAGGATTCTGGTGATAACAAAATCAATGATTTATAAAGTACTTAGCACAGTACCCAGCACACCGTAGGCAATAATGAATGGTTTTTCTTTTCTTTTTCACTTTCATCCATTATACTATGCTGCCTTTAGTATCTTGATACACATTAAAGGAGGGGTGTCCTTGTATATATTAAAATATCAATTCTCTAGAACAAAAATAAGTAGCCACACACTTTTAAGTTTAATCCGTATGATTAACATTTTATGTATCACTTTATTAAGTACAGACAATTTAAAAAATAAATGCCTCCTATCAAATGCTGGATGATTAGTTACCATATACCTTGAAATGGGAGTTACTGGTTAGTTTTGTTTTTAAAGCTGGACCCTCAAAAAAATTCTCACTCTGAAATTATATGATAGTACATTTCATCATAATTATTTTTACTTTTATTGTATTTCATTTGTTCCTAAGGTGATATTACTGATATAATTCTGCAAAAGAGTTTGTATTCTAAGTAAGTGTTATCTTTGGCAAACTCAGTTCTTGACCATGGAATCACGCTGACTGAGGCAAATTTGTGACCCTGTTCCAAACCTAAATAGTACTTGGTATATATCATTTAAACTTATGGAGGAGATATCAACAGTTTGTGTGGGTGAGACTAATTCCATCTATTTCTCATTTAGTGATGTAAGAAGCATGACTAAGTATGTGAGTTTGGAACTGTTCTAAGATAGTGTCTTCTCTTCTTTGACTCTCAGTCAGTGCAAATGTTGACTTTTGCTTAGATAAATCAATTGGTTGACTAAAATCATAAAACTGACTAATCATTCCCACATTGATGACTATGCTTTTTCTTGCACATTCAAAATTTTTCCATTTAGTCCTGTGTTATGTTGTTTGTTAGCCATTTTTAGAATCTATGTGAACTCTGGCAAGTAAGTCAGTGAAATTCTCTAGATCTCCTTTACATTATCTGCAAAATTAGGGCTTTGGCGTAGGTGATATTTCAGTTTTCTGTCCTTACAGAAATTTCCGTAATTCTACAATTTTAGTTTAACCTACTTCTAGAAATATATCTATTACTCATCCATATTTCACTTGTGTATCATGCAAACATGGCTATTTTAGCAACACATCCTATTCTAAGTGTGATGCAAAGTTTAATACTGTAGGATGCATTATTTCAGACACTTTGAAATGTGATGCCAACACTCTAAAAATTCAAAATTTTTGATATGGTAGCATTTAAGGCAATATTATTAAGTACTGAGAGAGGAAACTTCTTTGGATATTTTATATTTGCTTCATGATTCATAGAATTGTTTGTGAATATTCTAAAGAAAAACATTCTACCTTTTTTATCATTTATATAGGACACAGATGTTAATTTTATGTGCCAAATACCTGCCACATATTATTTACATTTTTACGCCTTTTGACAAAAGACTCACATTTATTTTTCCATTTATCTCAATCGTGTAAGCTAAAATGTCTGATGGGCTTGTAGAAAATTTCCTTATAAATTTTTTGTAATGATTATTTTCTGGACTTGAATAAGAGAAATACAATAAGCTTTCAAAATGTCTTAAAAAATCAGGATCTGTGATTTCATTCCCATGTAGAGTTCTAAGGTGACCAGCAACCCTTCCATGACTTATATTGTAAGAAAGTTGCATCGGGTCCCGTAAGGGTAAGAGACTTGCTCAGGGTCACAAAGTTACTGTTTGTTACTGACAGGATTTGAAACCAGGTTTTCCTCTTACCTGGAACTTACTAAGTTATAATATAATATTAAAAAACAAAAAAAATACTGTTGATTGATGAGCCTATCTCCCTCTTATTGGAGACAGTAGAACTGTAGAGCTCTTCCCAGAAACTCCAGTTAAGAGGACAGCACAATCATCTCTTAATTTCCCATGCATCTGTACTCCCTTCCTTTTCAGCTTTTTTGAATATTGTCTTGTTAGATTGTAAGCTCATGGAAGATAGAGACTATATATTTTTTTCTTATTTTTTCTCCATATTTTTAACACTGCACAGTGCCAGGAACATAGTAATGAAAAAAGAAAGATATCTAGTTTATTGACTAGCAATTGACCAATAGTCTGCTAGAAAGCTGCTACATACTTCTTGGTCCTGATTCAAATTATTCAGCGCATGTGATATAAAATCAGAAGCTGTGAACCTCTGCTAAAATATTAGTCCAAATACCAAATTTGTGGGTAAGCAAACACTAGACACCTTTCAGTGAACTGATCAAGAAAAACATACATATAGGAACTGGCAAAAATTTATTAGGTGCGCAGTGTTTACACTTTTTTATTTTATTTTTAAAAAATATCACAAGTTAAGGAGAAGTTTTACGGTACTTTTTCTTCTCTAAAAGGATAGACAAGACAACTGGAATTAAGTGATTTGCCTAAAGTCAAACAGTGTGAACTGCCCAAGGACATATTTGAATTCAGGCTCACTTGACTCCAGAGCTAGTGCTTTACTCACTGTGCCACCTAGCTGCCCCTACTTTTAATTATTTTTGGCAACTTGTTTCAGTAAAGAAAAATTTCATAAGACTGCCCACCTTCAAAGTATGTAAATAATATGATTGTTCACTGAACAAAAATTTAAATACAAGTAATGGACCTATTGGTCCTACAACCAAATTGCCTTTTATAGAACAAAAGAAAATCAAGAAGAAGACTGCGTACTTAATTTTATGGGAGCTATTGAAAGACATCTGTCCTGTCACATTACACCAGTTTCATAAAAGAAGGATATTTCTCCCAAAAGATTTGTTACAATGCAAATTAGAAATGCCCAACATACTGTTGCCTGCTCCAGTAGTTAATCATTCTTCTTTACAATAAAATAAGAGAAAGAAAAATATATTGGGAATGAGTTGGAATATCTTGGGAGCAGTATTCAGGTGATACAGGTCTTATGGACTCCTCTCCCCATTTATTTCTTTCTGAATTTAGAAGATTTTTATGCCTTTCCAGATAAGTATGTATTGTTCCCTCTTACACATTCCTGATGAAAGTAGAGTTCCAGAACTACCAGTCCTCTTCCTCCATCTAATTCCTCTGTGTTAGTTCTTCCTCTCACATGTAATTTGTATAATTAATATTTTTACCTGATCCTAAAGCATTTTATTTATTAAAATCATATCAAAATCAAGTCTGCACCAGTCTTTGTTATGTACTACCCAGTTACTAATAACAGTTTTAGAAATGCATTTTGCATTAGCTCATATAAAAGGTAAACAACTTGTTCTTATTGAATCCCTTGTAATTAGTCCTTGGTATGCATATTATATTTCTCATGGCATTTGTATATCAAATTTTCTATTTAGTTCATTTTTTTAAAACAAAATTCTAAAAGCATGACAATTCTATACATGCATACACACACATATATTTTGTTTCTATTCAGGATTTTGCTCAATTTTGCTGGGTATGATATCTTTGGCCACAGCCCCAGTTCTTTTGCTCTTTGATATATAGTGTTCCAAGATCTGTGGTCTATCTTGTGTAATTCTAATTGTGACATTAACATAAAGTGTTTTTTTTCTTGTTGTTTGTAATGTTTTCTCATTGAACTGAGAGATTCAGAATATGACTATAATACTCCTCTGGGTTTTCCTCATAGGATCTCTTTCAGGTGGGGATCAACAGATTTTTCCCATCTTTATTTTATTCTCTCACTCTAATGTTTCAGGACAAATATCTTTAATTATTTCTTGAATTATTGAATCGATATTCTTTTTTATATTATAAGTTTCAGTTCATCTGATTATTCTTATATTTTCTCTACTTGATCTGTTCTTCAGATTGGTTGCTTTTCTTATGAGAGAGATCATATTCTCTTCTATTTATTCATGCTGTATTTTTTTTTTATTATTTCTTGGTCCTTAAAATTTTGCTGGCTTCCCCTAGTCTGTTTCTAATTTTTCAATACTCATTTTCTTCCTTAAGATTTAATATTTACAGAGCTACTAGGTGGCATGGTGAGTGGAGTACAGGTCCTGGAGTCAGGAAGACTTGAGTGTAAATCTGACCTCAGACACTCCTGCTCAAGTCATTTAACTCCAATTGCCTTCCCATCCCTCTTCTAAAAAACAATTCTCAGTTTCCTTTTCTAATTGGTTTAATTTTTTTCCATAATCTTATTGTTTTTCTTGATTTGATTTTTTTTATGGGTTTCTTCAGTCTTTCTCATTTGATTTTTAAAATCTTTTAAAATTTCTTGGAATTATTTTTGGCCAGGTGTGTATTTGATACTATATCTATCTATCTATCTATCTATCTATCTATCTATCTATCTATCTATCTATCTATCTATCTATCTGTCTGTCTGTCTGTCTGTCTGTCTGTCTGTCTATCTATCTATCTATCTATCTATCTATCTATCTATCTATCTATCTATCTATGTATCAACATAGATAGAGAGATATAGATATATAGATATAGATATTTAGATAGGTATATATCTCTATATCTCTGTATATAACTCATTATATGTGCATATTTATAAGAGCATATATACATATATATTAAAATTCATGAAAAGCACCTCCCCCAAGGCAAAATGACTACCAGTAGGACTAATGTCAACAAATTAGAGTTCTTTTGTGAGCATGAGCAGTTTGTTGCTAACTTGGAGGGAAAGATGAGCCAACACACAGTTGGCAACAGTGGAACAGAAAAGAAGTGGGCAGCTTTCAGAAACTTGGTGTACAGCATTGCATTTGCTCATTTGAGTGAGAACACTTGCAAACACCAAGATTAGTTTGATGAAAGTGATGGGTAATTTCAGAAGCTGCTAAATGAAAAAGAACTTCACAGGATTTACCAGCAGGATAGTTCACCCACCTCTAAGAAGGCAGCATTTAATTCCATCAAAAACAAAGTACAAGCAAAGCTTAGAGAGATGCAGGATTCCTTGCTCAGTAAGAGGGCAGATGAAATTCAGTTTTATGCTGATAGTAACAATCCAAAGTGCTTTTATGATTCCCTGATAGCTATTTATGGACCAAAAATCTAAGGTGCACCACAACTACTCAGTGCTGATGGAGCCACACTGATTAAT
Organism: Notamacropus eugenii; assembly: GCF_028372415.1. Classification (NCBI taxonomy): domain Eukaryota; kingdom Metazoa; phylum Chordata; class Mammalia; order Diprotodontia; family Macropodidae; genus Notamacropus; species Notamacropus eugenii. The sequence goes on along the minus strand of NC_092877.1, from coordinate 254,448,453 downwards.
GATAAGGGCATGATCCTACAGAGACTGACTGAACACTTCCACAGTGTTCTCAACTGACCATCATCAATCATTGCTCAGGCCATGGATCATTTACCTCAGGTTAAAGTTAATTGCTCCTTAGCTGAACTTCCAATTGAAGAAGAGGTTTTGAGGGCCATTAGGCTCCTTTCATGTGGCAAAGCACCTAGTGCTGATTCTACTCCAGCTGTGATTTACAAGGTAGGGGGACCACTGATCATGCAAAAACTGACTGAAAATTTCCAGGTTATATAGTAAGAGGAGGTTGTCCCCCAGGAATTCAAGGATGGTTCCATTGTCTATCTCTATAAAGGTAAATGGAATATATTGTCCTGTGACAATCACAAGGGGAATCTCTCTCTTAGTCTTTGCTGGCAAAATTCTTGCTAGATTCCTCCTTAATAAGCTTATCCTTCACCTGGAAGATGGCCATATAGATGAGATCCAGTGTGGCTTTAGAAAGGACTGGGAAACAATCGATATGGGATTTGCTGCCTGACAGCTCCAGGAGAAATGCCAGGAGTAGAACAGAGTTCTGATACAATGTTTATAAATCTGACCTAAGCCTTTGACATTCTTAGTCATGAAGGCTTAAGGAAAATTATGTCAAAATTTGGTTGCCTGGAGAAGTTCATCATTATTGTATGTCAATTTCATGATGGCATGTTTGCCCAGGTTCTGGATAATGGACAAAGTTCTCCTGCCTTCCCAGTCACCAATGGAGTGAAACAGGGCTGTGTGCTTGCTCCCATGCTTTTTAGCATGGTGTTTTCAGCCATGTTGACAAATGCTTTCAATGAGAATGAACACGGCATCAAGGTCAACTACCATACTGATGGCATGTTCTTCAATTTGAAAAGACTACAAGCTAAGACCAAAATGGAGGTAGTGTTGGTGCGTGATTTTCTGCTTGAAGATGATTAAGCACTCAATCAGCCTCTGAAGCTGAGATGTAACAAACTATAGATCAATTCTCTGCTGCCTGTGCTAATTTTGACCTAATAATTAACACCAAGAAAACACAGGTGCTCCATCAGCCACCTCCACACCATCCGTATGTGAAACCATTGGTTACAATACATGGAGAAGTTTTGAATGCTATGGCTAAGTTCACTTACCTTGGTAGTGTACTTTTTAGGGATGTGCACACTGACAATGAAGTTGATGCACGCATTGCCATAGCTAGCTCAGTGTTTGGGAGTCTCTGAAGAAAAGTTTAAGAGAGAAGAGGTATTAGACTGACTACTAAACTGAAAGTCTACAGAGTCATTGTACTGACCTTATTGTTATATGCTTGTGAAACATGGGCAGTCTACCACTGCCATGCCAGGAAACTGAATTGCTTCCATGTGACCTGTCTTAGAAAGATTCTGAGGATCACCAGGCAGGACAAGGTACCAGACACTGAAGTCCTTCTTCTGCAAAGATACCAGCCAGTGGATCTGGCAATCTTGGTTCCTTTGTCTTGGATACTGAACTCCACTCATTTAGCCTAAAATGATCAGGCCAAGCCAGCCTCCCAACCCAGGGATTGTCACTTTTTGTTTAAAAGGAACTAGCCTCAAAGTGTTTAGTATTCACAGGCACCAAACATTGCCCTTGGATTTTTCTTTGGATCTTCTCTGATTGTCCCATGAGGATGACTGTTCTTCCTCAACTTTTTTTTGTTTTTCAGCCACTCTATGCTCATCCTAAGGTGGTATTTTATCTCATTTGTGGGGGAAATCTGGTGAAAAGCAAGGAAAGGAAATGTGTGCAGGTACTGAATGATCTGTTTATTAACTCAGGTGCCATTAGTGTAAATTTGTTGAGTTTGGGCATATTACTTGGAATCAAAATTTAAAACATTTCATAGGATTTCTGGAAGTCAGAACTAACAGTATGATTTTGATGTGATCTGGTTTGGGAAATAGTTGGAGTTAATTCAGAAGTAACAGACAATGGAGAGCTAGGCTTGGTTAAGGGTAATGAAAGTCTTACGGCCTCAGGCAAGGCCAGGTCACTTGGAAAGATTCAGTATAAGGAAGTTCTCTAAGTCTGTACCCCATCTGATGTGTTAATTGCTAGAAGGGAGATTCTGAAGATCACCAGGCAGGAGAAGGTACCAGACACTGAAGTCCTTCTGCTGCAAAGATACCAGCCAGTGGATCTGGATTTGGATTCATAGAATCCAAAATTCCCTCTGTAGAGATGAGGAAACTGGGGCTTGCAGTGCTCTGCCCAGGATAAGGTACATTTCAAAGGTCAAATGCTGCCTTTATTCCTTTGTGGTTTTCTGGCTAGATTTCTTGCTCAAAGACCAAGCCTTAAATCCAATTCAATATGGAGCGGTTAGATTAGGGAACAGATCCCTGCTCTCCTAGTACAGAGTGAATGTAAATACTAAATAGCAAATGTTTCTCTTTTACCCAAGAATCCTTTGGGTCTTGCCCTTCCAGTTTGATTTTTTTTGTTTAATTAAAGGGGCTATCTCTTGAGTAACTACTTAAAGAGGTCTATTTATTGAATGGGTGTATCTCCCTCACAGTGAGAATCTGATAAGATCTTAGCCTAAAATGATCAGGGTTTGCCATTGAATTCTGGGTCATTTCCAGTAGTCCTGATGAATATCTGGCCTCTGGACCCAAATGACACTGGAAGAGAAAGTGAGGCTTGCACAGCCCTCCCTGACTCAAATCAAAGTCAACTGCATCATCTTGATGTCGTGGTCCTCTTCCAGAATGAAGGACAAAGACAACCAACAATAACCACCTACAGGCCAGAGAAGCTGGCCTAAAAGTCAAGCCTTTGTCTTTTGATTCCACCCATCACTCACTTTTCAGACAAATTTGATTAAGCTGAAAGTTAAAATTTCATCAGTTTAAGCTATTATAGCAACCCCCATCACCTCCAGATGACTAGAATCACTTATCCTGTCTGCGGTAAAAATGGTTTCAGAAGGAAAGGTCTGATTAATATATTCTCAGTGCTGTTATTGAAAGTCAATCAGAAGAAGGCACATGAATGTGGCTGGAAATTTTTCTCTGCCATCTTCCTAATTCTGATAAAAGTCCCTGCCATCTCTTACCTGTCAGCCTTTGGTGATCAAGCAAGGTCATTGTCCTAATTTATTGCATAACTAATAAATTTTTCTTGATCAGAGCTTTGTCTCAGAATTTCTATCACATCACTAAACATTCATTAGAGAAAAAAAATTAAGAAGGTCAATTTAACAAGCTTTATTAATTACTTGTAATGTGCCATGCACTTTCCAAGGTATTGGATAAAGATGAAAATTAAATTTTCCTTCCCCTTAGAACAATTACTACTAGAAAAATGGAAGGGAAACCAAAGAACAATTCACAACAATTACTAGAAATTGAGTAATATATATATATACATATATATATATATATATATATATATATCTGTGTGTGTTTTTGTATGTGTGTGTATGTATGCATATATATATATATATATATATATATATATATATATATATAAACCAATTCCAAACCAGTGAGGTGTTAGATTTTAATCTAAGTATTAATTCAGACATTTAAAAAATATATGATTGATCACACATTTAATCCCCCAAAAAGGTAGGCTCGGTGTGACTCCCACAATTTTGCAGAATATCAATATGTCATGCTTTATTTCTCTGAACTATTCTATGAGCCCTAAAAATAATTCAGGAAAGGAAATGTTATCCATCTTGTAAGAGGACATAAGAAAGCAGTTTCTATTGCTTATAGGTTGTAGATTTAACAATGTGAACCACAGGTACATTGTTGTAAATCATTCTCATGAGAATCTTTTTTTTTTTCAATTGGCTTGTTAAAATAGTACTCGCCTCTCTTTTAGAAATAATAAAAATGAACAAGTGTTTTTCCTCAGACTATTTAAAACAGTAGGTTGTTTTCAATCCCAAGTTACCAGTGCTTACAATTTAAACATGTTGCTCCCTGGCCTTGCTTCCCTCATGGTTTTCTGGGGTCAGCAATAATGCAGACAGAAAGTGGATTTATCTAAGTTGAACCAACACAGACCCAGCTAAAATGCTATTAGAAGTAAGTTAGCTGTGAACACATATTTCAAGATTTCTATCCAGGAACAAAAGACTATATTTACAGATATTCTTTTCCCCATGACAACCACTGATATCATTTCTCCTTCTCCCCTCCGTAAAGGTCCTGGAAGCATCAACCTGCATGTCCTTTCTCTTGTGTTATTTGTCCTAACTTTTAGAAGTGTATCACTAATTATGCTGCTGGCAAAAATGTACGAAATGAGAAGACAGTTGAATCTTGCTCATTTGGATCTTCCCTGCAGTAGATTTTTAAGTCAACCAAGGCCGTATTTTTGACCTGAACTTGATTGGCATAAGCAACTTCATTTAGAAATTGGAAATACTACCTTTTCTGCCACCTCTAGTCTTTTACATTTGTCTAGGGCACAAAAATGTCAAATGACTTGCCCTAAATAATAAAGGCAGTATGTATCAAAAGAGAAGCTTGAGTCCAGGCTTCCTAACTCAGTTATAACCTCAAGACACATACCTTTTTTTTTTTTTTATTTTTTGTTAAATGGAGTTCTCCCCAGGACAATTTGAAGGGATTAATATCCAGAAATAGAATGAAAATTGGAAAAGTGTTCAAAAGACAGAAAATCTAAATGTCTGAAATTAGATTGACTTTTGAGAGATCAAGGTGAAATTATCTGCCTGATTGGGTCTGACTAAAATTGCCCTGATCTGAAATTTGGACTTTTGTGTGGAAAGGGTGGCTGAACTCCAGATTACAGCATGTTTATTGCCAGTGTAGATTATTTATGTCTACGTAGATTGTCTAAATGAAGGCAAACTGTAGCCTGTGGTCCAAATTGGGCTCTGCCTGTTTTTTGTCAGTGCAAGACATGAGATTTTTAAGAGTGCTAGCACATACATATACATGTATATACATATATTGTGTATGTATATATACAGAGAGAGAGAGAGAGAGAGAGAGAGAGACAGAGAGACAGAGAGACAGAGAGACAGAGAGACAGAGAGACAGAGACTTAAGCTTTATTGGCATAGAGATTTTAAATACAAAATTGAAAACAATTTTTGCCTTTCACACAATATAAAAGCAGTCCAAAAACTTGATTTGGCCCATGGGTAGCAGTTTGTTGTTCCTTGATTGAAATGACACTGACCCAGGAGGTATATATCTGGAATTTCAGAAATCTGTCTCCAAGGTTTCTACCTGGAAATGCGCAGGACAAAGTCAAATGAGACTGGGTGTTCTACTGTCCTCAGAGACAGGGGCATCAGATTACTGTTTTATCTATCTGTTGTCTTAATTTTGTAGTATAGGGGAAATTATTTCACTTTGAAGTTCAACTTCAAAGGAAGTTGCTCATCTGATCATTATTACTTAAAGAAGAATGATCATCCCAAATTTATATCTAAAGTTTTGCTTCCTTATCACAAAATGTTAGTGACACAAAATGCCATCACAAATGGAGAACTGATAATAAACCCATTTATCCAAGTGATAGTGATCAAAAATCCCAACATTTGTGCAGATTACAATATATAAAACAATAAAGAGCATGGATGAGCTCTCCTACTGGTACTGAGATATATCAAATTAGATAGTTCTTGATAACTTCTCAAAGTTGTCTAAGGAAGCAAGGGACATATTGGGGATGTAGAATCCCTTCTACAAGTGTATCTTAAAAAGTTTGTTCCCTTTATCTTTAATTTCCTCCCATAAAATAGTCTAGAATCATAAGTGCTATCTTGAAAAGTAAATCAGAAGACATGTCCCTTCGTCTGAACTGAACAATTCCTCCTCTCACAAAAGCATGCAACATCAAGTCTTCAGTCTTCCAATAAATGAGAGAAAACTTTTTCAAATGATCCTGGCTTGAATTCTGGGTTTTATTTCAAATGACATCAGAGATTATATAATAGTCACAGAAAAAAGTTCAATTATCTATCAAATAAGAGATCATTAGACAATACCAACTTAACAGAAAAATAAAGTTGCCCAGTGATTTATGACTGATGAGTTCACCATATTGTTTTTGTTTGTCCATTTTCAAAAGGGATAAGTGATGTCATGGGGTGATGTCTTGACATGCTTGTGAACTGGATTTAAGAGGGACAGAGTTGCACAGAGTAATTAGCCTTGCTCTCTCTTCTGGAGTCATTGCTCTAATCATGTTATAGTGCCTGCTTCAGCCACCTTTATGGTCATTGGAACAGAATGTTTTTATGTGCTACTTATACCTGGGGAAGTCTTCACATCCTTAGGGTGTACATCCTCCAAACACTTCAATGGGTTTGAGGGTTGGTTACCCTCAACCTGACTCATACATTCTTCTGTTATGGTTTACTGGGGTATAGCCTCCGCATGTGTGCCAGCTTCTTGGAACCATAGGTGAGAACTGAGTGCCAGGAAGAAATCAAAGGTGGGTGAACAGTGCTGATAAAATTTCACACCAAAGGTGCTAGTCCTTCTTGAAGCCCCCCAGGGAACCAAAGGATATCATTAGCATAGAACATCAACTAAGTGCATCCATGTTGATGTAATCACCAATGGATAGAAATGTCTTTCTACATCAGAGTCATGAATTGCCTGCTCACATATGTTCCCTACATGTGTACTTCTTCAAGTGAGGCTTCTGGTGACATATAATTTTTTGCATATGCCCATTGCATATCTGGTGCTATGAGAACTTTTAGAAAAAAAATATTCCTTTGTCCATTAATAAAAATATTTTTCTTTACATTTTATCCCATTCTCTCTAGTGACAGATACAATTTGATGAAGAATTATGAGATGTGTTTTCAGCATTTCTGATCCTATAAAAATAGATGAATCAAAGAGGAGGAAAGGGAGGAGAAAAACGGAAAGACATTATACTTCTGTGATTGGATTACACTTTCGCTGTCATAATACAATACTGTACTAGAAAATTTTCCCCATTATCTTGCCAAGAGACACATTATATATGTGAACTGGTAAGTTCTTTCATGTTCCAGTGTCCTCTTGAGGAAAAACTTTTGTTCTTTTTTATATCTTGTTACTCTTGGGAAACCATCACCTCAAGAAAACATCTATAGTCTTTCCTCTTGCATTTATTTTTCTTTTTTTAAATTAATTTATTTGCTTTCAGTTTTCAATATCACTTCCATAATCTTTAAATTTTCTCCCCCTCCTTCTCCCCTCCCTCCTTAAGAGGGCATGCAATCTTTTATGGGTTCAATACAAACATCTTTATTAATAAAATTTTCACGTTAGCCATGTTGCACAGAAGAATTAAAATGAATGAGAGGAACGTGAGAAAAAACAAACCAAGACATAACACAAGAGAAAATGGTCTGCTTCATATTGTATTCATATTCCACAGTTCTTTCTCCAGATGTGGATGGCATTTTGCATCAAGAATCCTTTGGAAATGTTTTAGGTCCTTGTATGTTGTGAAAGACTGTCTATCAGAAACAATCCTTTCACTGTGGCTGTTACTGCATATAATGTTCTCCTGGTTCTTCTCACTTCCCTCAACATCATTTCATAGAAGTCTTTTCATGTTTTTTTCTGAAGTTTGTTCATCATTTCTTATAGTGAAATACTATTACATTGTATTCATATACCTTAAGTTTTTCGGCAGTCCCCTAATTGATGGGCATCTCCTTGATTTCCAGTTCTTGGTCACCACAAAAAGAACGGGCAAAAGCATGTGCATGCTTTTCCCTTTTTTATGATCTCTTTGGGATAGAACTGCAGAAGCGGTATTTTTGTGTCACAGATGAAGCATGTATGTAAAGAAAACTAAAAAAAAAGTAATAAATGGACAAATAATGTATATTTTCAGCTTATTTTATCATGTATTACCATAAGAACACATGTATACATTTATTATAAATATTAAAATTTTGTTGAAAGTTTCAGTATGCTGAAGAAGTACTGACTATGCATTCTCCTTGGGAATGGCATGTATTCATCTCTCTACCATCCAGACTTAGTCACGCAATTTTCTCCTTCACTAATCTTTGCACATTACACTTCTTGTAGGAGAGGAAAATCTGTGAAGCATTTACTGCAGCTAGCTACACAGCATCTGTGAAGACAGTACATAATGTTCAAGATACTAATAACTCATGCATAGAAACTGCAACCTTTTTAATGGATTCCATGCATCTTATGCTTTGTGTAAAATAAATATGATCAGAATTATTAAAAATAAAAAGTTTGGGGAGAGACCTGTAGTTATTCACAGATTGTCTCATTTTTGGAGGTCCGATTCACCTAACCCCTGTGAATACTGAGGGGTAATTATATTTCTAATAGAAAAAGAGTACATATAATAGGATCTCTATAAACTCAAGCACATTTTTCATCAACACTAGAAGTATATCTAGAAATTACTAAGGAGTATTCAACTTTTTCTCTTTATTGGCATTTCAACTAGCCTCTTGCTGATTCTTCTTTTGTTTTATTTTTTCAAAAACAATATCTTCTGGGTGTATTCTAAAGATAAGTAGATTTTACTCCTTGATGACAGGGATGATACATCATTCTTTGTATTTCCCTTATAAAATATCACTAAGACTAAAAGGGTAGGTTGACCCTGGGTCATAAACTATTGTAAATAATATTTTAAGTAGGTCAGACTTAATTCAGTAGTCAATAGCTGTCCATTAGAGGCTTTCATGGTTATGAATAGCATGACTGGTAGTATAGTATAAAGATAAAATCAACAGACATTGAATGAGAAGATTTGCAGTCAGAGTCCTGGCTTTAAAATTTGCAAGATGTTTGAATTTAAATATATATCTTATAGTTAACCTAACCTCTCTGATTCTCAGTTTTCTTATGTGTAAAATGAAAATAATATATTGCTACCTAGCTCTGGAAGGTCTTTTAAGGATCAAATGAGATAATGTGTGTAAAGTGGCATACCCATTTGTGTTATTATCATCAGAGCTGTAGTTTATGAAGATTAATCTGGCAATAGTATCTAGGATGAACTAGATTGGGAAGAGAGTGAAAGTGGGGTAAACGTAGGAAACTTAATGAAATAGCCCAGTGATGAGGTACTGAATTAGGATGATAGAGGTGAGACGGTAAATGAGGGCTCAAAGGCAAGGGGTATTTCATAAGCTGAATAAGAAAAAAAATTGCAATCAAATGGTTTCAGGCAATAAGAGAGAAGGAAGAGCTGAAAATGACTTTGAGTTTTCAAGCCTGGGTGACTGGGAGAATGGTGGGGCCATTAACAGAAATGGGAATGTCAGGAAGAGGAGCAAGTTTGATGAGGAAGAAAATAAATTCAGTTTTAGACATGCTGAAATTGAATTGCCTGTCAGAATGACATTCTAGTGTAATGCAAGGAGGCATAAGACCCAGACATACAGGCTTGAGAACATTTTTTGGGAAAAAAATTGCCCACAATTATCAGCTATTGTTCCTTTTCACAAGTGTCTCTACTTAAGGGAAAAGGATGTAGGAAACTGAGGTTAGTGTTATGTTTATTATAGAAAGGCAGAAAAATTCAGGAATGCTGTCACCAGGAATAAAATTATAGAGATAAGGATCAATGTGTCTTACTCTCAAAAAGGGAAAGGAAAGATTCATTAGAGACTGACTTAAAGAGAAATCAGTCTAAATCCTAACTTTAACTTAATAATAACTTTTAAAAGTATATTAGAGGGAACTGGAGCCCAGGTGAGAGTGATAGAAAGCAATGTAGTGCACTCCCATCTCCATAAATTCCTCCAGATATATTTAGAAAATGTACCAGATTTAATTCTGATAGAGAAAGCCAGAAAAAATGTAACAACACAGAAAGTTCTTTGTCAAGTTCAGCAAAAGGAGGTAGGCAGAAACTCTGAAAGCAGGGTGGGCCAGGGTATAGAATGATCTAGTTCCTAGGAACAGACTGTGTGCTAAGGCTCAAGGAAGTCCCAGAAAGAGTCACCCAGAGAACATACAATGGCAGTTGTTTTGGTAGGGACAGACATAAACTGGCAGGTTTGTTGCCTACTACCTGGTCCCAAGTTTTAGAGCTTAGGAAGATTCTGATGATCACCTGGCAGGATAAGGTAGCAGATGCTGAAGTTATTGCTCAAGCTGAACTGCCAAGTATTCAAACTATGCTTCAGAGAGTGCAACTCCAATGGGTCGGCCCATGTTGTTCAAATGTAAAATGCATGTCTGCCAAAAAGACTATTTTATGGAGAGCTCTCATGGGGCAGGTCATCATGCGGTGGCCAGAAGAAAAAATACAAGGACATTCTCAAGGTCTCTTTCAGGAACTTTGGATTTGACTGTGCAACATGGGAGTAATTCGCACATGACTGCTCTGGATGGTGTGCCCACATATGAAAGATCGCTGTACTCTTTGAGCAAAGCAGAATGGAGACAGCACAAGGTAAAAGCAGGATGGACAAATTTGGGAAATCCACCCCAAACTTTGAAACGGACTATCTGTGCCCAACTTGTAGTAGAGCATTCTGAGCTCATATTGGTCTGATCAGCCACAGCTGGACACACTGAAATTTCACTTTATCATGTTGAAGTCATTTTGGTCCTCTTTGAAGAAGAAGGGCAATAACCACCTGGTCCGAGGTCTAGATTCAGGGAGGACTGAGAAAGGAATCTGTTCAGGGGAGTATTGTTCCAAGGGAGAGAGGCCCTGGGTTCCTAATGAAGACAAGAAAAGTTTGGGAGTCAGCAGCAGCAGCAGTAGTATAACTTACACTCCAGGCTCAGAGGGAGGTCTCACTTCCAGCATCTGCTGTGGTCTGCAGATAGCTAACTAAGGCAGAAATCCCAAACCAAATGAGGGCCTAGAGTTTTGCCAAACATTTAGAGCTTTCTTGTTCAGTGATAAGGGCAGAGTCCAACAGTAGTCTACTCTTACACCTACTTAAACTCCAGTCAAGATCTGGAAGAGACAAGACTTGGAGGTAGGTAACAATCTAAATTTTCACTAGATCAGACCACTCTGGGAGCACTAAAAACTTTCAGGTAACAAGCTTGTCCCTGAGTTCCTAGAATAACACACCATTCAATACCTAAAATAAAGCAACAAAAAGACCAGCCAAGATGCTCCCTCAAGAAGTGTGGAAGAACCCATTCTTAACATCAAGTCCAACTAAAGAAGTAGGTTAGAGTAAGGAGAAAACAAACAAACAAAAATCATCATAGTGAACTACTATGATGGCAATGACATTGAAGACAAAAACACTAAAAAGGGGAATACCATCAAAATACCAGCAAGAAATGCCTCAGAGGAAAACACTGCATGAGTTTAAAGTCAACCGAAATACTTAGAAAAGATGAAATAAGGGTTTTGAAAGGAGTTAAAATGATTATTAAAAATAAATGGATTGACAGAGCAAGAGAGAAAAATGGAAAAGAAATGAAAAGTATGGGGGAAAGAGTTGTAAAAGAATTAAGAGCTTGATAAGAGGTACAAAACCTTTCCTGAGCAATAAATTCCCTGAAAAGTTAAACCAATGCCTCCATGAGGAAAAAAAAGAAATATTAAAAAAAGACAATAAGACAAAGAAATTTTCATATATCTAATGACTCAGAAAATACTTTGAGGAAAAAAAACTAAGAATCATTAGACTATCTGAACATTAAGCACCTTCCCCTCAAAAAAAAAAAAAAAGAACTTAGCCATGATATTTCGAGAAATTGTTCTAAAAAAATGCTCAGATCTCTCAGAAGCAAAGGACAAAATGAAGTTGAAAATATCTACCCAGTCACCTCCATCAAGAAATATCAAAATTAAAATTCCTGATAATATCAAGGACAAAATGTAGAGACTCTAAGTTAAATGAAAAAATGTTCCAATTAGTCAGAAAGAATTCATAGTGACAAAGAGTTATAGTCAAAATCACACAGAATCTGGGTTCAAAACCCACATCTGACCCTGATTACATGTATGATTTTTCACAAATCACTTCCCAACTTTGGGCCTCCTTTTGATTGTACATAAAAAAAAGACCATTTGACTAGATTTACTAGTACTACCGGATGTTGAACTAAGATAACTAAGATAATTCCTTGTGATCTTATGATCCTGTTCTTAAGCAGCTAACATCTTATCAAGAGAGAGAATGTTCGTGAAAGGCAAGCGCACACACACACACACACACACACACACACACACACACACACACACATACACACACACACGGAACAAAAGGAAAGAGTCAATTTGTAGCCAAGTGAAAGTATAATCTTGTCTTCCAGAGAGTATTATAAGTTTTTACAAAATGACTACCATGAAAAAAATTAGCTTACACATCACCATTTATTTTGAAAGACAGCAAAAAGGATTTAAAAAATTATATCAAAAAAATAAGTTCTTACAACTAAAACTAGAAAATATGTTTTATATACATTGAATTTGATACAAGGATTGGCATAGGGTAACAGGGTGAGAGGTAAAATGCTAAGTGTAGTTGAAAAATTAGTAATAAGAGACGTTAAAACTTTAAAATTATTCAGAAAACTCATGTTGAAAAATCATGGATATTTCTTTGAGAGAATAATTGATAGGAATTAGACAGGGTGAGCACCCAGAAATATTATATATACAAAAATATATTGATTATATTCTAGCAGACAGGAAATAACTTAGTACTGATGTGAGAGTAATTACAGAATTACTCATCTGTGTCCCGACGATTGACTTGTTCCAATAAAATAAAAATAAATCAGAAACTGGAAGGAGGAATAAAAATAAGAAAAATATGGCAGAATTATTGAACTCAGTAAACCTGACCCATTCAAATATAGTACTGATGATGAATAATGGAATTTCAATAGAAGAAAGGACATAGAAAAAGGCAATAAAAATTTCACATGGAAAAATTACCAGTTATACTACTGCCAAAACAGGCAAACCAAAAAAGCACAAGTTTTGAGGTGCTATAGGAGATAGATGCGCCCTTGGACCCTCCTGGGCTGAGTCCAGGCCTCTCGGGGCCCATTCTCTCTCTCCTTACACTGTGGGCAGGTCCCTCAAGGCCCAGGTCCCTAACACCCAGGTCCTCCAAGGTCTGCTGGTGTTTGGGTTCTGCAGGCCAACAGACTAAGCAGCAGGCAACTGTGGCCAGTTAATTTGACTAGTTCTGATTAAGTAGCCTGCCAAGTCATCAGAGGGAATCTTCATGGTGACAAGAATCATCTCCTGAAGACAAATGTAGTTATTATAACTTTGAGGCCCAAGATCATTGAGGCATAAAAAGAATTTACAAACTGAAAATGTCTTTCAGCTTTCTCATTCTGAAAGTCCCTTCTCAACTCTTTCATCATACAAGAAAGGATGACTAGAGCAATAGAGAATGGAACCATTTTTATGTCAACTTCTTGAACCCTATCACTTTTCGAGATGCCGTATTTTGAGGGCCATCTATATGGAAAGCTATTAAAGGAGACAGCTTTGACTCAACTAACCCAATGGCAATGTCAGTTGGTGGCCAGGGCCCTCCTTGCATGAAAATCCATAACTCTTCTCTATTAAGATTATGGGAATCCTGGTCATTGAGGGTACTACTAGAGATGGAAGAAGCTAGAAAACTTATTCTGATGGATAGTTGGTACTCTAGTCCTCAAGGCCATACATATAAACTATTCTTATCTTCCCTTTGGCCCTGGATGCCCCATCCTGAGCAGAAAGCTGTATAACAATAGCAGACCTTGATGACCTTGATGATACTATAAAATATTGAAGAAGATAGAAAAATTTTCTGTCAAGCATCCCTGTTGCTCAGTACTGAAGCCTACAATATAGTGAACATCCCCATCAGCACCCCCACTCCTTACAACCTGCCATGGGGCAAAGGATGGCAAGGCTGACCTCTCACCTCCTTCCCATCATGCTATTTAACCCAGAAGAAGCTTCCATAATCTTATTTATGGAAGCCTTTCTTTCATATCAAGGTGAGGATGATGGCTTTAACTGAAAATCTGTGATGATGCAAAAGTTTAATGAAATTGTTAGAGCTAAAAAAATGATGAATTGGTGAGCAAATTTGATCTATTTCTAAAATGAAGAAACATGGCAGCTGAAGAAATGATAGTTTAGATTATTAATTTATTGATAAGATCTTATGTAGAATAACATTGAAATATTGTGAGCAGTATCACAATAAAAGAAATAAAAGAGGGCGAAATCAGCTTAAAGAAATTCTGATAAGAAAATGAATTAAGCAAAACAATTCCAATGCAAGGATGAAAATGAAAGGATAATAAATATAAAAATAAAGCAACCAAAGAAAAAAATTAAAAAAAAATAACAACTTTTTGCTACTGATTTAGTCATTGCACTTAGACTGTACTATACCTTTTCTGGATATGATTATAGAGGAGTTAGAAGTACCAATTAAAGGAAGAAAAATGGGGAAAGCAGATGTGATCATGTACCAATAATGTAAATGAAGTTTAGGGACACAATCATGAAGGCACTAGGGGATCAGTTTTCAAGAATCAAAGATAACAAAAGCAGAAAAATAAATCTTATCACTTTAATATTGAAAAAAAAAGGTAACAAATTTCCAACTAGTGATAAGTGACCTTTATAACTTTATACCTTTATTTCTACGTTATTCACATGGCCCTCATGATGCAAACCTAAAACAACTGCCCCCAGTTCCAATATTCTAACCCCTACCTAGCAGCAGATCCACTGCCCCTACCTTGCCACTCACTCCCTGTAATGGTAATTTTAATGGGAAAATCTTTCCAGTTCATTAATAGACCCATGTGACCTGCTTAAATCACCTGAGAGCTTAAGTCACATGTGGTAGGAGGAGCTTGCTAAACAAATGGAACAGGAAGGATGGATCAGAGCTGAGAGGAGATTGGTCTAAGCAGGCAGAAATGAGGGAAAGAAAAAGCAAGCAGCTGGGGCAGCAACTAGCATGAGTGACAGAGCTTGTGTGTGATGTTGTTTAATGGAGCTGATTTGTGAGAAGCCTAACAGAGGGAAGACTTGGAGATGGTGTTGCCCTCTGCATTGTCATTGAATATGAATTTCTTTCTTGCTATGATGTATTTGGCTTTCTGGCATTGGGATCTGGCTTGTGATATCTGAAGAGATGTTTTGGTACTTTCTTCCATGTGGGGAGTCTGTTGTATTTTGCAATTCAGAATTGTGCCAGTATATTTATAGCTACTGGAGGAACTGTGAATATTGCACTGGCACTACACTCCTTTCCCCCAACACACACACACACACACACACACACACACACACAATATCCTATCTTCTTCATGTATGCCTCACTGCTCACTAGAACAGGTGGGACCATGAACTCATATTTCTCAAAGAAACTGCAGTCCTGATGGAATGGAATCCCATGCACAGCATCTAGATAGTTACTGCCCCCAGACCCATTCCTCATATTACCCACAGAAACAGATGGTGGAGTAACAACACACATTTCTAGATATCTGCCCCCCAAGTCTAGCCAAATATCTGTGAAAAAAAATAGCTCTAAACAATTTCTGGAGCTGCAGAACCCACAGAATGACAGAGTGAAGCAAATCTGCAGCCCAAAACTGCCTGGAAGATTACTAGGAGTGTCTGTCACACCACACTGGGGGAAGGGTGCAGTGCAGCATGGGCCCAGCCCACACAGCTGAGACCTGAGTAGGCCACAGGGGGACTAAATGTCAAGATTTGTGGCAATTTTTAGACTTCACTATACCAAAAACCTAAGGACAAATGGGAAGACCAGTGGAAAAAGTCTATTGATCCAATGTAGGAGAGTGGAGTAGATCTAGCCCCAGCCCAAGGGCTGTAGAGAGGGAAGGGGGCAGAGGAACCTGCAGCTAGTACAGCAGCAACAGGGGCAGTAGCAGTGACTGTTTCTGGAGCTCTAGGTTCACAGATTGTAAGGGAATCAAGCAGCTGACATCATACCCCTCACCCCCACTGGAAACAGAGATCTACCTTTACAAAGAGCTCAAAAGTCAAGTAAATGCCTGGGAAAATAAGCAAAAACCAGAAAAGGTATCAGATTATGCAATTTTACTTTGGTCACAAGGAAGACCAAAACATTCAAAGAGAAGACAATAAAGTCAAAGCTCCTCCATCCAAAGCCTGCAAGAAAAGTATTAATTGATCTCAGGTCATGGAAGAGCTCAAAAAGGATTTGGAAAATCAAGCAAGTGAAGTAGAGTGAAAATGGAGAAGGGAAAGGAGAGTGATGCAAAAAAATTATGAAAAACAAAGTGACTGCTTGCTAAAGGATACCCCCAAAATGGTGAAGGAAATGACACTTTTAAAAATAGACTAACCCAAATGCCAAAAGAGATCCAAAAAGCTAATGAAGAGTATAATGCCCTAAAAGATGCAATTGACCAGATAGAAAAGGAGGTCCAAAAGCTAACTGAGGAAAATAATTCTTTAAAGACAAGAATGGAGCAGAAGGAAGCTAATGACATTATAACAAATCAAGATATTACAAAGAAAAACAAGGGAATGAAAAATAGTAGGCAATGTGAAATATCTCATTGGAAAAATAATTGACCTGGAAAAGAGATCCAGGAGAGACAATTTAAATGGGGCTACATGACAGCCATGATGAAAAACAAGAGCCCAGACATCATCTTTCAAGAAAGTATCAAGGAAAACTTCCCTGATATTCTAAACACAGAGGGTAAAATCAATATTGAAAGAATCCACCAACTGCCTCCTGAAAGAGACCCCAAAAGGAAAACTCCTAGGAATAATGTAGTCAAATTCCAGAATGACCAGGTTAAGAAGAAAATATTGGAACCAGTCAGAAAGAAACAATTCAAGTGTTGTGGAAATACAATCAGGACAACACAAGATCTAGCAGCTTCTACATTAAGGGATCCCAGGGCTTGGAATAGATATTCCAGGAGTCAAAGGAACTGGGAATAAAATCACAAATTACCTATTCAGCAAAAATGAGCATAATATTTCTGGAAACATATGGCCATTCAATGAAATACATGACTTTCAAGCATTCTTGATGAAAAGGCCAGAGTTGAATAGAAAATCTGACTTTCAAGCACAAGAATCAAGAGAAGCATGAAATGCGAAACAGGGAAGAAAAATTATAAGGGGCTTACTAAAGTTGAACTGCTTACATTTTTACACGGAAAGATAATATTTGTAACCCTTAAGACTTTACTCAGTATTTGTGTAGTTGGAGGGATGATATCCATACAGACAGAGAGCACAGGGTTAGTGGAATAAGAAGGAATGATGTCTAAACAATAAAATTCAGGGGTGAGAGGAATATATTGTGAGGAGAAAGGGAGAAATAGAATGGGGCAAATTATCTCTCTTGTATTAAAGAGAAAAGAAAAAAAATTTTTCAATGGAAGGGAAGAGGGGGGAGGTGAGAGTGAAAAAGTGGACCTTCCTCTAATCACATTTGGCTTGAGGAGGGAAAAACATGCACACTCAATTTGTTATGTAAATCTATCTTATACTATAGGAACATAGGGGAGAAGGAGGAGAATAATAGAAAGGAGGGCAAATGGGAGGAGGGGGTAATTAGAAGTAAACACTTTTGAAGAGGGATAAGGTCAAAAGGGAGAATAGAATAAATGGGGGGCAGGATAGAATGGAGGGAAATATAGTTAGTTTTTTACAATATGACTGTTAGGGAAATGTTTTGCATAACTACATATATATATGCTTTATATAACTACATATATATGTACATATACACATATACATATGTGTATATACACATGCATACATACATGCATACATACATATATATATATGTATATATATATATATATACATATATATAAAACCTATCCTGAATTACTTGCCTTCTCAGTGGGGATGGGTAAGGAAGGAGGGAGAGATGTTGGAATTAAAAGTTTGCAAAACAAATGTTAAAATTGTTTTTACATGCAACTGGGAAATAAGAAATACAAGTAATGGGGTACAGAAATCTATGTTGCCCTACAAGAAAATAGAGGAGATAGGGATAAGGGAATAGAGGGATGTGATAAAAAGGAGGGCAGACTGGGGGAAGGGGTAATCAGAATGCATGGTGTCTCGAGGTGGGGGGAGAGGAGAGATGGGGAGAAAATTTGAATTTAAAATCTTGTGGAAATTAATGTTGAAATCTAAAAATAAAGAAATAATTTTAAAAAGAAATAAAAAATAAAAAGTTAAAAATGAAGAAACAGCAGATGTGTCCATGCATTCAACCACAACCACACCCATTTAATCTTAGACAGGACCACAATAGCCAGATAATCAAAAGCAGCACGACCAGGATGCCCAAAGAGTATGTATACCCCAAAACAATAAAAGGGGGTTTCTGTAAGCTGGCAACTGTGTAGTAATAGTAAAGAACTGACCTAGAGTAAACTTATGATGTAGAGAGGCTTATTATAATGTCATTATCATATATACATATCACCCCAATGTGCTTTTCTATATGCATTGTGAATAATTGCATGCTCAGTTTCATTGAGGCTGGAATCCCTCTCCTATTACTTAATTCCTTGACAAATCCATTCTGACTTACTAATGTTCATAATTTCTGTTTTATAATTGCATCTTTCCCCTATAAAAGTTTATCTTGCTTTCTCAGAAGTTGCTAATTCCTCTTGTAACTTAGCCCACTATATGAGAGAATCAATCTCAATAAATGTCTGTACCTGGATTAGAGGTGGTCTGACATAATTCTTTGAGCTGGTTCTACTACAACACATCTTGAAACACGATAAACTGAAACAGTTTTTGGCATCCATGGGTGGGCAGAGTTTAAACCACAACAGTTTTTGGTGTCCCTGATTGGGCAGAGTTTAAACATTGATGCTCAGATAAGAAATATAAGACAAGATGTAAAATAGAGCATTCCTAAAACAGTATTCCTAAAGTTAAAGTATGACTCTCTCATCCTTACTCAAATAATCTTCGGTGACTCTCCGTTGTCTCCAAGATCAAATATAAAATCCTCTGTGGGACATTTAAAAATTTTCACAATCTTTCTTTTTCCTCACTTTCCAATATTATCATATTTTATACCCTTAAGCATAAACACAGCCCAGCTATACCATCTTTCTTGGTATTCCTAGTATAAGGCACTCCTTTTCCAGTATCAGTGTGTTTTGAATGACTATCCTTCATGTCTGAGGTGCTCTTCATCCAAACCTCTGCCTCCTGACTTTCCTTATTTGGTTAATGGCTCCTCAAAACCCACCTTTTTCAGAGTATATTTCCCAGGTTTCCTCAATTAGAGTGCCTTCCTCCTGTGATTATTTCAATTTACCTTCCATATATTTTTGAAGTACATATAGTTAATCCACAAATTGTATAAAGGTAATGTTTTTAGAAAACATTGCAAAGTAAGAAAAAAAAGTGAATTTTTCAATATACATTGAAGCTATGGGAAACACTATGTTAGGTTCCCACAACTACACAAACCTGCAAATTTTTGCTGGAGATTGCTTAGAATACATTTTCTGCATATGATTCTTTATAACAAAGCTTTAATTCTGAATCTACTCTCTTTTCCCTAAAGTGTAACTGTGAAATAAGCCATGAAATGTAATATAAAAATAAAACTAATAGTATTCAAAACAGATTTTTTCTGCTAACAATGCCCTACAGTTCTGTGACTTTTGACCCTAACATCTCAAATTAAAAAATGTATATTTCAGATGATACTCTTTTCATAACATATGAAATCTACAGTACTATAAATTCTGTACAAAAAAATAAAATTCATCAAACTAAAGCATTTGACCTCAATCTTACCTTCTACTATACCAGATGGCAATGTGAGGGTGTTGTAATATATCTTGGCAGCTCTCCAAAAACCAAGGGAAAGGTTGATGGGACTTTAATCACTGTTAGGAGGAAACTTGGAGACTGGCAAATTCTTAACATCACCTCCAACACTCTGTCTTTCACCCCTGGGGGATGGTATTGGAGATGTAGAAGGAAGAGCAATATCATTTCCCAAAATTTTAGCTGCTTTTCCATATTTTCAATTCCATCATCCTACACTTGAGAAGCAAATTTAGCATTTTCTGTAAAGAATTCATCAACACTTTTATGAATAACTTCCTCTTTTTTTGTGTGGATATAATGAATTGTTTATTTGTTAACACCAATCTTGCTGTGGACAGCAGTTGCAGACATTCTAGCATGAAATTTATCTAACATCTTTATTTTTTCACTAAGCTGAAGCAGTGATTTTATGTGCATGGACTTATAGCCCAAATGACTTGCTCTAAGCTTTGTGAGCATAACTGAAACACAGAACTTGAGTTGTAAAGGAAAATTGAGTATATGCAACAAATACAAGGAGAACACTTTACTCTGAAAAGGTAAAGTGAACAAGACCAGGGAAATGTCCCTCAACAAACTTGTTGAAATCAGACCCCCTCCCCTCTGTCTGTCTGTCTGCCTGTCTGCCTCTCTCTCTCTCTCTCTCTCTCTCTCTCTCTCTCTCTCTCTCTCTCTCTCTCTCTGTCTCTCTCTTTCTCTCTCTCTCTCTCTTTCTCTCTCTCTCTGTCTCTCTCTCTCTTAATTTTCATTGCTAGAAATGTGTGTGCTTACTAATAGGAAATGAAGTTACTAGGAATGAATACTTGAAGTCTCAAAAGTTAAGCACATGAAGACTGAGGATTGACTGTGGTTGTTAAAATGTTGTTTCCTCTCATTAGAATTTGAGCAACTTGAGAAAAAGAATTTTTTGGTTTTCTATATATCCACAATGCTTAGTTCAGCAACTAATACATAAAACATACATATTAAATGCTTTTTCACTAGTTTACTGGAGTATGTTTGATAAAGGTGTTTATACTAATTATGGAAGACATCCTACAGAAAGTTCAAGTTGAGATTGATATTAAGATATACCTACTTCCTCATGTTTGCAAGTTGTTTCATATAGTTTGTATTGATTATTAGAATGCTTCAGCACCTACTAGATACAAATTGTACCTAAACAAAATATTTAAGCCTAACTATCCATAGAAGGATAACAAATGTTTGAAGAATGCTTATTGTAGAGATTATAAAATATACATGGATAGATAGCTTGTACTATATGAATGTATATATTCAGATATGCATACATACATGAATGCATTCTTTAGATACTTGGAAAGTTTTCTATAATATAGCAGAATAATTAGAGAGTTAGCTTAGAATCATGAAGACCTTGATTCTAGTCTTTCTTATTAAACACTGTTCCTGTATGACATTGGAGAAGGCAATTAAACTTTTAGTACTCTGGCCAACTCTGTAGGTTGCAAATAATAATAATTGTAAATAATGAGGTAGGAAATAAGTAAATGGATGGATAAAAAAATAAGTGAGTAAATAAGCAAATAAACCAATAATAACAGCAACACCAACTTCCTGGATTGGTAGAGTAAGTTTCCATACCCATGAGTTTAATTTAACAATGAAATCAGTTCCAGTATCTATTTATCCGTCTTCCTTTCATCTTACATACATCCATCAACCATCAAAAAAAAAATGTTTATTAAAAGTCTATTATGTGCCTGAGAGAGTGATACTGAAAAATATATGGTGATAGTTAATGTTATATAGAACATATACATATAAATAATGCACATATGCATGTATGTATACTGTGGTCATCTTTATGTGCATATGTATAAACATACATATATAATAGCTATCACACACATATTATATATATATATATATGTGTATATTCACACACACCTTCGTTTGTGTATGTGTATCACTTTAAAGTTTCCAAAATACTTCACAAATATTTTATTCTTACAAATATCTTGGTAGATAAGTATTCTTATTGTCTCCATTTTTCAGATGAGAAAATTAAGACAGAGGTTAAGTAAATTATTCAGGGTCACACAGGTAATAATCATCCAAGACAGAATAATTTTTTTTCAGATCTTGAAATTAAGGAGGAAATGGATTTCAGGGAATTGCAAATTTCCTTTAAAGATCCCCAAACTTTTTCTAGAAATGAAGGGTGTAAGGGCAAGCAATGTAGGATCTTTTGCTGTTTTTGTTTTAGAATAATAAAGAAGTATAATGCCTCTTTTTGTTTTAGGATCCATGACCATTTAGATTGTAAGACCAAGGATCCTGGAAGGGTGGAGTGTGATGGCAAGCAAAATAGAATCTTTTCCTGCTTTTGTTTTAGTACAATCAAGTGACTGACTGATTTTTGCCTTTTTCAATCAAGTCTTTATAAGGAGTAAAGTACAGAAACAAGAGTTTCTTTGACTAGAAATAGTATATATATTTGCATTGTTAATTATTTTAATGTGATTAAAGATCTTCCCCACCCATTAATGGATCTGTCCATTAAGGGAATTTTGATTAGGGATGATTTGTGGGAAGGCCCAAGCTCTTTGTTAATGAGGCACTTATTCTCAAGGGTTATGAAGCCCTCTGGCTCTAAAAAAAGGTATAAATACACTGAGTTGAGGTTTTATTTTAGGGCTTACTGGAAGTGTTTCTTTGGCCAGACAAGGACTCTGGGCAGTCATTAAGGAACTCCCTGGCTTGGAAAACCCAGATGTCAGTGCTTACCTCTCTGGTAGCTATGGTTAGAAAGTTAAACCTGTCTGTTGATGGTCAGGTACAGAAAGTCATGACTTTTCATCTTTGATTCTCTGTATTTTCTTTGAAGTTTAAGGTGCTGACTCCTTTGAACAAGGTAAATTATAATGTTCTTGGTTAAAAAGAAATGATATATATGCTTGATTAAAGTGATTGTTAATCCCTCAAAAGTTGCCTTTCCTTTTGTGAATGCAGATAGATGAATCAAATACCACTTAATAAATACAGATACCATAATAGAGAAGGAAAATACAAAGGAAGATATGAAATTGAAACTAATGAGCTTATTTTCAATTGACTAAGGTAAAGTCCATATATATTTCTTTATAAGGCATGTACATGAATTTAAAGTACTGTAGAAGTTGGGAACATTACTTTCTGGGGGATAAGGAAAGACTTCATTTAAACAGTAATGCTTGAACTCAGTTTTGAAGGAAACATAAGAAGCAGAATTGAGAATGAATTGGATTTGTCTGCAATTTGATTGTGCAAAATCACAAAGACATGTAAAGATTGTCATATGTTAATAACTTCAAGAAGGCAAATTTGCCTAGGCAGAAGAGTACATGAAAGAAAGTAATTTATAATAAGACTGAAATGATAGATTGGAGCTATGTTGAGAAGAACTTTACATACCAAATACAGTACAGTGGATGTAATTATAGAAGTATTAGGGAGGTGTTGGAGTTTTCTGAGCAGAGGAATGACATGATCAGACTTGTGCTTTAGGAAAATCATCTTGTCAGCTGAATGTAGGATAGGGAGAAAAAGGGAGAGACTTGAAACAGGGAGATCATTTTAGAAGCTCTTGTAAAATGAGAGAAAGGAAATGATGAACAGCAAATTTGGAGTGGAAATGGAGAGAAGAACTAGGATGTGAAGGATAACTTGAAGTTAGAATTGAAAAGATTTGAAAAATAATTCAATATGTAAAATGAGAGAGAATAAGACATAGAGGATGACAAGAGTGTCATAAACCTATGTAACCAGAAAGTTATTCATGGCCCCTAATAAGGATGTTGGAAAGAGCTGAAGGTTTGAGGGATAAAGAGAATTATACCGACTTTAGTCCTGTTAAGTTTGAGTTGTCTGCAGTATATACACCTTCAGTTCTCAAAAGGTTCATGAAGCACTGCTAGAGAGGTCAGCAGAGACCAAGGCTGTGTATTTAGACCTTAGAGTTATTTTCACAGATAATAATTCAACATATAAGAGTGGATAAGTTCGCCAAGAATCCATTAAAGACAAGAGGATTGAGGACAGAGTATTAATGGGAACAATATGAATGATGATGCAGCAAAGAAAATGCATTTCACAGGAACAGAGTGAAAAAATAATAATCTGAATAATGTGTGATTAAATAAAGAAGATGGACTGAACAAATTGTGAAAATAATGAAAAACTGGTGGAAAAATGTGCTCCTGGGGAACTTTTAGAATATGAGGTGGATGCAAAAAGTGACCACAGCATGCTGACAAATTGTGGGATGAATTTCTGGAACAATATGAACAAAAATAGCACAGGGTGGTCAGGCAACTATCTGCATCTTTAGGATAAATGAAACATTATTTAGATTATTAATCCCCTTTAGTTATCTATTGTGCATTTATATTTTATATAATTTATACATTGTATCAGACAATTTAAATGATAATTAATATTTTACCTTCATTTTCAATTTATCAGCTCTTTTTCAAACTATCTATAACTTTGTAAAAATGTTCCAGTTCCTATTCTGTCACCAAATATCTTTCTATTATTTTAATATAAAAATTTTAATTTTGCTAATTTTACGTTCCTATAATTATTTTATTAGGCTCTTCAATCATTTCCATTGGTACCTAATTCTCTTGTCTGGAAGTAGTAGTACTTATAATTTATTGCCAGTCTAGTCTCTTTTGTCTTTCAGAAATTTCTCTTTCAATTTCCATTATATTTGTTTACTGTATTAAAAATGTCTACTATTAGAATCATCATCATCATTTTCATTTTTTATTCCTTTTCCATCAGTCTTTCAGTTAGTTGCATTTTTTTTCCCTCAACTATGGGTGTTTCCTTGTAAGGACATCTTTTCATTTTTTTCACTTTCTTCTTTTTGTTATTATTGTACTTAGGATTTTTTTTTTATGTTTCCAGATAATGAAGAGAGATGATTTATTAAAGAGCTCTTAATCATCTTGCTAGAAGCTCACTTTTTAATTTTTCTTTTCCAGAATTTATTAACAATCACATCTTCAGTAATTTTCAGAAAGGTCTATGTGCTCTGACAGAAACAGTAATATTGGAAAGAATGTGTTCAGCTAAGGTACACACCAAACTAAAACTAAGAAGAAAAACTTTCAGAATGAAGCCTGAGTAGTGACATTAAAGTTGCCCGTGTTGGCAATAACAGTAGCATGAAAAATAGATCAACAGGTGGTGAATTGTGGATATGGGGATACACTCCAGGATACAATAGAGCATATTTAGATATACTTCGATTATTCCTTGCAAAATTCAAATAATATAGGCAGGTAAAAATGCCCAATCATTATTTGGAAAAACAGGTCTCAAACTCAGGGCAGGAAGTTAAAGTTAGAGAGTCATGCAAATAGTCATGAAAGCAGAAATTATAAGAATATATGAATTTATCAAAAGAAATGGTAGAGAGTGAAAGAAAGTTGATGACAGTGCTATGGGGAACCAATACTACATTCATGAATATGAGGAAGAAGGCAAGGCAGAGAAGGAGACAATGAAATCACAGAAACCTAAATAGAAAGAAGTACAAGAGGTTTCTGAAGAAATTCTGATGCTGAAGTGGAGCTAAGACGGCAGAGTAAAGGCAGGGATTCATATGAGCTCTTCCACAAACCCCTCCAAATACCTTTAAGAATGATTCTATACAAATTCTCAAGCAGGAGAACCTAGGGAAAGATGGAGTGAAACAAATTTTCAGACCAAGACAATTTGGAAGGTCAGCAGCAAAGGTCTGTCTGTCACACTTGGGCAAGAGTGAACAGTTCACAACACACTGTACCAGCATAGCACTGACCTTAACAAACCAAGAGGAGGCCTTGGGAGTGAGTGAATCAAGAGAAGCACCAACAGAAACAGCTGTTACAGAGCTTTCATCCCACAGATAGCAAAGGGGTTGAACAACTCATCAGGGAAAGGTAACAGGGGTCTTTTTGTTAGCACTGATGCAGGACTCCATAGCTTTGCTCATACATGTATCTGGGTTACAGTCCTGGGTGTCATTCCCTGGGTGAAGAGGAACACTAACATACCAGAGCTTGTAGTCATAGGAAAGGAGGGACTCTTCTCACAGTTCAACGGTATAAAAAAGTGCTTGTGATTAGTCACAGAGCAGAGCACAGGCCAGGAGAGGAGTAAATACCTCTGCTTAGATCATACCGTTAGGAAGAAATGAAAACTTCCAGGTCCCTAGAAGTATCTCTGAAAACAACTATATAAAACTCCTAAAGCTTGAGACAGAGTGTCCTCCACCGTGGAAACAGAGCACCACTTTAACAAAAAGTCGGATAATGAGCTGGGGAATTGAGCAAACATGGGAGAAACAAAGCTGATGTCTTATGGTGGTGACAAGTTATTATGAAAAGTTAATATGGTGACAAGGAAGATCAAAATACACACTCAGAAGAAGACAACAAAGTTAAAGCTCCTACTTCCAAAGACACCAACAAAAACATATAAATTGGTCTCAGGCCATAGAAAAGCTCATAGACAGATTTTAAAAATCAACTAAGAGAGGAAGAGGAAAAAAATGGGAAAAAAATGAGAATGATGCAAGAAAATCATGATATTCAACAGCTTGGTAAAGGAGATGAAAAAGATACTGAAGAAATTAATACCTTAACAAACAGACAAGGCCAAATGCTAAAAGAGGTCCAAAAACCCAACAAGAAGAAGAATCCCATAAAAAGAAGAGTTGGCCAAATGGAAAAGAAGGTCCAAAAGCTCACTAAAGAAAATAATTTTTTAAAAATTAGAATGAAGCAAATAGAAGGTAATGACTTCATGAGAAATCAAGAAACAATCAAATAATTCCAAAAGAATTTTAAAAAGAGGGCAATGTGAAATATTTCTTTGGAATAGCAACTGACCAAGATAGAGAGATAATTTTAAAAATATTGAATATCATCTTTCAAGAAATTATCAAGGAAAACAATCCTAACATTCTACAACCAGAGGGTAAAATTGAAATTGAAAGAATCCACTGATCACCTCTTAAATGAGTTTTCAAAAGAAAAACTCTCATTACAACCAAGTTCCAGAGTTCCCAAGTCAAAGAGAAACTATTTCTAGCAGCCTGAAAAAATTCCAGACAAAACAAAAAACAAGCAATGCAGTTATGGTGGAGCCACAGACAGGATAACACAAGATTCAGCAATTCTATAATAAAAGATCAGAGGGCTTTGAAAATGATATTCCAGAGAGCAAAGGAGCTAGAATTAAAACCGAGAATCACCTACCAGCAATACTAAGTATAATACTTCAGGGGAAAGATAGATATTTAATAGGATAGAGGACTTTCAGTCATTTTTGATTAAAAGACCAGAGCTGAATACAAAATTCGACTTTCAAATATGACTTGAGAAAAGCATAAAAGCCTAAACAAGAAAGTGAAAACAAGAGACTTAATAATTTCAATATTTGTATTTCTCATCATTAGGGTAGTTAAAAGTAGTATGGATAGACAGCAGGCACAGGTGTGAGTTGAATATTAAGGGATAGTATCTAAAAATAAAATGAAGGAGCAAGAGAGGAATGTACTGGGAGAAAGAGAAAAGGAGAGATAGAACGTTATAAATTGCCTCACATAAAATAGGCAAGACATCATTTTGACAGTGGAAGGGGAAGAGAGAGGAGGTGAGGGGTAATGAGTGAATATTTATTTCATCAGTTGGCTCAAAGAAGGAATAACATACACATGTAATTGGGTATAGCAATCTACCTCATCTTACAGAAAAGCAGTAAGGGAAGAGATAAGAGAAGGGAGAAGGTGATGGATAAGAGAGCAGATTGGGGGAGAGGGTGGTCAGAAGCAAAACATTTTGAGGAAAGTCAGTGTGAAATGAGAGAGAGAATATAATAAACAGGAGGGAAGAATAGGATAGAGGAAAATATAGTTAGCAGTAGCAACTGTGACACAACATTTTGAAACAAGTTTCTCTGATAAAGGCCTCATTTCTCAAAAATGTAGGGAAGTAAATCACATTTATAAAAATAGGAGTCATATTCCAATTGATAAATGATAAAAAACTTGATCATTTTTCAGATGAAGTAATCAAAGCTTTCTAAAGCCATATAAAAAATACTCTAACACTATTGATTGGAGAAAGGCCAAATAAAACAAATCTGAAGTAGAACCTCATACCTTTGGCTAATAGGACAGAAAAGGGAAATTACAAATGTTAGAGGGGATATAAGGGAAATGAGATATTAGTGCACTGTTGGTGCAGTTGTGAACTGACTCAGCCATTCTGTAGAGTAACTTGGAATTATGCCCCAAATAATACTATACATGCCTTCTGACCTAGTAATACCACTACTAAACCCGGATCCTAAAAAGGAAAAAGATCTATGTGTATGGAAATAAATGTAACATCTGTCTTCTGGGAGTAAAGAATTATATATTTGAGGGGATGCCCTTCAATTGGGGAGTGACTGAATAAGGTGTAGTATTCTATTATAATGGGCTACTATTGTATAAAAAGAAACAATGAGCAGGATGTTCTCATAAAAGCCTGGAAAAGACTTGAATGGGCTGATGTAAAGTGAAATGCAATGTGTACAAATTAACAGCTATATTGTAAGATGACCAGCTGTGAATGAATTAGCTATTTTCAGAAATAAAATGATCCAAGAAAATTCTAAAGGACTTACAATGAAAAATTCTATCTAATCCTCAAAGAAAGAATTAATGATATCTGAACACAGATTGAATAATATTTTTAAGCTTACTTTATTTTTCTTGAGTTATTTTTGTCTTTATTTTTTCACAGCATGCCTTTTATCGATATGTTTTGAATGACTTTTGCTTGCTTTCTCAATGGGGAGTGTGTGGAGGGAGGAAGGGAGAGAGTTGCGAAAACAAAAATTTAAAAACAAATGCTAAAATTTGTCCTTACATGTATATTGGGAAAATAAAATATTAAATAAAAGCTAAGAAGGAAGCTTCTTCTTAGAAGAAAAGGTAGGTAAGAATTTCATGAAAAAAGTCAATGAATAAATTGAAGATGTCAAAGATTAAGACACAGTTAAGGGCCAATGCATTCAGCAATTATGAGGTAATTTGTCACTTTTTCTAGAGTACTTCAAGTAGTGTGGTAGGCATTAAAATGAAAGTGCAGAGGTTGAAGCATTTATAAAATAATAAAAAATTAATACTCTTTCTGGAAGCTTATAGTAAAAGAAAGAAAAGAATGGAATAGTAGCTTTATGGAGAATGAGTATTAAGGACAGTTTTTCTTTGAGGTTAAGCAATATTGATATGTTTGTAGACTTGTCAAACTAGTGGAGACTTTGAGGTCAAAGCTGTGATAAAGTTAGACTTGAAAAAAAAGCAGAATAGTGTCTGTTTCTTTGAGATTAAAAAACATGGTGAAGAGAAAGATTTTTCTCCCCAAATTTAATTACACCTAATCATGTATTTTAAACATAACAGGACCAAATAGAATTTCAATGATTGAGAAAAGCTGAATATTCCTAATTACAGGTAACATATTTGTAAATATTTACAAAATTTTCATTTGAAGCTATAATGCTTATTACACAATATGAAACAGTATGTAAGTATTCAAATCAGTTTTTTCGATTCTTTATTCAGCTAGCTTCCTATCTCATTTTGTCAAGTCTCTTAATTATCCTTTTTTCATAATTATTGATGAAATCAGAAAATTGTGTCTTTCCTACTTCACAAGAATATTATATTGATTCATATAATGTATATAAAGTGACATGTAAATCTTAAATCTGTCACTTAACATTTTCTATAAATGGGCCAATTATCTTTGTGGCATCTCTATAAAGCCTATGGATATTAAGCCAGCCATTTAATAAATTAAGATGCCTTGAAGTTCCATGACATCCCAAAGTCACACAATAAATTTGTAAAATAAAGCAAGACTAAATCTCAGAAGGCCTTGACTCTTTTTCCCAATCCATTCCCCAAACATGGAAGTCATACTCAGTCTTTGGCCAACTTTGTGTCCAAGGTAATGAAACAAAATCCTATTTAGGATGTAGTACTTTGAATAAAGTATTTTTTTAGCTATGTCCTTATATAACTCCTTGTACTAGATGAGCAGATTTTCCACATTAAGTCTATTGTCTACATTGAAAGTCTGCATTAATAACAGTGACCTAAAGGATAACACTCATGACAGATCAGAACTGGCATTAAAAAAGAAAATGGTGGAGTCAAAGTCCGTTGCCTTTGGTGCCCATCAGCCTCCTGATGACTGCGGAATGGCTCTCTTAGAGCCGCCAGAAGCCCTCACACCTTGGCAAAGGTGACTCTGAGGCTTCCACTGCAGGGGGAGGCCGAGGCGACCAGGTCCTCGTGGGGGATCATCTTTTATCGGGTCTTCCTGACACCTCTGGGTCAGAAAGCCTTTCTACAACGCTACCCTCCGCAGCGGTCAGAGAGTCTTCCTCAGCCAAATCCAGGTGTCTGGGTGAGGAGGCTTCCCCTGAGGTCAACAGGGGCAGCTGCAGGATGTCGGAGGGCCCAGGCCTGAACCCCATGGCCAGGGCCCTCTCACCTGCCTACTGCTTTCACGACCAAGCAGATGAACACTCAGGAGAGCTCCTTCAAACACCACCACTACCTGGGCGTGGCCTAGAGGCGCAAACTGACCAGCAAGATGCAGCTGTCAAAAGTTCAGATAAAAACCTGATTCCAGAATCGCTGCATGAAGCTGAAGAGCCAGCTGCAGAATTTCAGGCCCCCCAACCAGGCTTCCCCCTTCACCTCTGCAGCCTCTTGTTTCTGCACTCTGCACCAATCCAGCTGCCAGGTCTGCCCTATGTGTACACCAGATCACCACAGCTATGAGTCCCCAGTCTCATCCAGGAGCCCTTTACTGGTGCCCTGACCTTCCCACCTCTACCGCCTCTGCCTTTACCCCCCAGTTCATGCAAAGTGGCCCCTCCTGCCATCCCATCTGTGCAGGCCTTTCTACTGAGCGGTTGCACAGACCAGGCCTCCTTCCTGAGGGCCTTGTGACATTGGAGGCCGGCCCCCTTTGAGGGTGACATTGATACTCAGGAAGGAGACATAAGGGACTGGACAGGATAGGACACCTCCAGGAGCCAAAGTCTGGCAAGATTTGGTGAAAGAGCCTCTTGGTTCCACTGGAGGTCCTCAAATATGAACTTATGTGTATATTTGCAAAACTTTGTTGAACTATATTATGTATGTGAACTCTATTATGTATATGAACTCTATTATGTATATTATAGAAAACTATTTATGGAAATACTCAAGAATAGTTAATATTTTAATAAAAAAGAAAAGAAAATGGTACTGCACATAATAAGGGTAAGCATATCAGATTATGGTACACAGCAGTAAAGATGGATGACATGAAAGGGGAGGGAATGCCTTTTGGTTCTGAGATCCTGTTTATGGGGCTGTAAATGAATCACTCAAGAATATTTGAAGGACACTGAAGAATGATAAGCATTACACTTCTTGTCAGTGTGCTGACAAGTAGAGAATTGTGTAGTTTAGGACTGTCAGTCAAGAAAATCTACACCTTACTAAATGAAACTCAAGCCATCAGTCATTAAGTACAGGTTGAAATAAGTATAATTTATGTTATTGCTTAATTCCTCAATTTTATTAAACACAGGCCAATCTATTTTCTTTCTCTCTGGGTTCTCAGTTTAAATAGGAGCCAAAATTTACATTTCATCCCACTTGGCTTTCTTTAAAGAAAACATTGTAAAGCAGTATTGCACTCAGATTTTAAAGTGTTCCCCCAAAATGTGAATGTTTCCAGGGTCAATTTTCATTTCAAAAAGGATTTAAAGTAGAAATTATGTTTTTAACTATTATTAGAACAGTAAGTATAGACACAGGGACTATGAATTGAATTAGAATATTTGAGAGCCAATGAATATACATATGTTTTCACTTTTTTCTTATTTTGTTTTGTTTTTAAATACTAACTCTAGATACTAGAAGAAAATTGATAAATGGGTGTATGAAGTGCGGTGTAAGGAGTACAGAAAAGCTTTATGCTAAACTCATCACAGATAATTAATAGCAAATCATGAGCTCTATATTTCTCAGTTTATTCTGTAGGTCTTTTTCTCTATGAAGTTATAATCTTAGTGGAAGAAATTAGAGCACTGGCTGGGTGTTCTCCCTTTGCTGACAGAAATATGAGATCTTTTGCATAGTTATATACATAGCCAAAATATTCGATTCTTAAAATTTAAAGTCATTATATTTAATACTAGTCTTTTTCTGAATAAGCACTTTATAAATAAAAATGTAAACTGACAATTTACATGGACTGGTATAAGATCAAGCAAAGTTCGATATTTTGTTGTTTCTTTTCTGGAGTTTGGTTTCCCAGACTCATTGAAAACATCTGAAGGATTGATCTCCTTTGAACCTTGATGGTTTACAGCTGTGCTGAATCACCTGGGTTTCATGCCTACTGGCTCTGAGCCAATCAGGAGTAGTCTTTGTTATATTTATTCTGGTAAGTTGGCATTTTGCTTTGGGGGTTTCAGTTATGAGAAGGACCTTTTGATTCCTGGAAGTAACTCTGAGTAACTGTTTGTTAAGAACCCCTGACTACTCAGATGTTGTTGATACCCCTCCATCAGGTGGTGTATGTAGATCAAAGAACATGTGCTGGCAGGCCATCCTATTACAACTCAGTTTGATGCAGAAGACAATTCATGAGATGATCCCTCTAGTCACTTTCTTTGGCTCATTGATCTAAGAAAATCTCATATTATCATAATATATCTCATGTCTACTTTTTCCCAAACATTGGTGACAGATTTCCCAGTTCTAATATAGAAGCTTAAGCTTGGAAGTGCAAGTGGGGTGTGACATAGTCTTGATTTCACTCAACTAAAATTACATAAGAATAAAAGATTCGTAAGACCCCATTAACACATAAAGAAAATAACAAACCATTTCCTTATTTAACTGCCATCAAAAGGTACCTAAACCTGGTTTTCTTTGGGGGAAACTCTGATATTCCAATGAATCCTTTTGTCCCAGACATTCCTCAATAATTCTTCCAAGAATTATAAAACAATTTTGTGACTTAAATTGATCTCCTCTCCCCAGGAAGAAGAATATACTTTTAGGTAGCTGCTGAACAAGCAGTCCTCCTATACTGTCTAAATCACTCATGCATTGATTTTCTTCTACAAGTGGCAGACTGTGCAGGAATTATGTAGGTGATGACTCTTTAAAGAGCATGTTGTACATACAACTCCAATTAAATTAATGTATATTTATAAGCATAATACACAGCATATAGTAGGCACTTATTTAATGCTTGTCTCCTCCTTCCAAAAGCAAAGATCCTTGTACGCAAATTCTTTTCCTTCTTTTGACTTATTAGTCAAATATTGCCTCACGTACTCTATCCTGAACTGATATACCCCTTTTACTGTCATTTTCCACGTGTTTTACCACTAAAATATTTAGAGGGGAGCACGGAGAAGTAATTATGCAGAGATTTTTATAGGTGAATTTTCTATATAATTCTTTCTTTTTTCCTCAGTGAACATCTATAGTAAGCTATGCAAAGATGAAACAGGTAGTGGGTTTGGAAAGAGGGTATCAGGGTTTGAATTCTCACTCTGTCACTTACTATCTATGAAACCTTATGCAATTCACTTCCCCTCTCTGCATCTCAGTTTCCTCATCACACAATGTGGTAGTAAGACTACATAACCATAATATTTGTTTATCTCCAGATCCATGATTCTTAGAACCTAAAGCCTGACACGCTTTGATTATACTTGGCAGAAAGTTCTTAATAGATTTGTTCTGTTTTGTTTTTATTATTACAGTCTGAAATTATGTTTTGTTTCCTTTTGGAATAAATTTATGATGGTTTGCTTCCCTCTCACAAAAGACTAAATATTTTCAATGATATTGAAATGAAAATAGTAATTTTTTTGCAAGAAAATAATGTTGGAAAAGAGAAGAGTACTTTAATCAGATAACTTAGGAAGAAATTATAACAAAATCATTGCCTGTAATTAATAAAAATAGTGTTAAAGCTGTATGAACTATCAAGATTCTCCCCATTCTTCTATCATTCTCTTTTTATTTATTTTTTTGTATTTCTCCATTTTTATTAAGTATATTTTCATTTGGTCAAATGGAATACTTATTTTAAACCACATATTTCACTATTTCACTAATGTCAGAAATTTTAACTAAAAAAGAAAAGATAGGTGCTAAAAAATGCATTTCATGTATCGATGAACTTGATATTAAAACCAATCAAAACTTTAGAGAGGAATATTAAAATAAATTTCTTTATCTCTTAATAAGGAAAGTAGTGATCTTCATAAATTGCCACCACTTCGTGACAGACTATGCGAAAATAAATTTCCTTCTTTTTCTGACAGGGTCATTCTCACGAAATAGAACACTTGCATTTTAAAAATATGTTTGAAAAATTTCTAATGATAGCAAACTACTCTCCCAGTATCTTTCCACTAACTATTTTGCTTCTGTTCATTACCATTGCTTATCCTTCATTCTTGAAGACCACAACATCATGAAGGTGATGTTATGACATACAAGCAAATTTTAGTTAAGTGAGGGAGGGCTGTGCAAAGTCACCAGCCACATTTTCTGCCCCAGAGCCATTTGGGTCCCGTGGCTAGACATAAATAAAGATAATTGGACATGGTCTTGCATGCAGTGGAAGACCTTGGCTTTTTCAAGTTAAAGTCTTTAATTAGCCTACAACCTGGACCAGAAATCATTCCTTTAGGATTTTCACCCTTTTGTCTCCAAATATTCCTTCCTTGGGGGCCAAATCCAAGATGGTGGAATAGAAAGATGTACCTACTCTAGTTCTCCCCCTATATCCCATAAAATACCTGGAAAAAATGACCCTAAACAAATTCTAGAGCAGCAGAAGCCACAAAATGACAGAGTGAAAGAGATTTCCAGCCCAAGAGAGCCTGGAAGGCAGACTGGAATCGCACTGGACTGAGAGCTAAAGGGCAGCCTTCAGAGTGTAGCCCAGGTTTGACTGTGCAGCATGAGCAGGGCTCTGGGGTGGAATCCCTGGCAGCTGTGGCTACCAGATTGCTCAACCTACAAATGCCAAATACAGCTTCAAAGGTAAGTGAGAAAGCATTTTCACCTGGGTGAGAAGGGAATGCAGTCTGGCCCCAGTGGCTCCAGTGCAGCAGTGGTAGCTGAAACACAGCTTCCATTTTAGGAGCCCTCCACCTAAAGGCCCTGGGAGAATCAAGCAGCTTATTGGGATCTCAGCCCTGAGTGGCGGCCCTGGGGTGAGGAGGAGTGTGCTGGCATGCTAGAACTGGAGGTGGTTGTGGAGAGGGAACCCCACTCTCAGCGTCTGGGCAGAAAATCTCTATTGTACCAATCTCTGAACAGAGCGCAGCCCAGCGTTGGCTGCATGGCATGAGGAGGCCTCAGGGGTGAAATCCCTGGGTGGCAGCAGCTGTGGTTCCCAGATTGCTTAACCCACAAACATCAAAGACAGCTTCAAAGATCCTGGGCAGAAAAGTTTGCAGTACCTCACAGACTAGAGCACAGGCCAGGAGAGGAGTAAACTCCTCTCCCTTGATTGTGCCACCTTGGAGGAATTGAGAACTTATAGGTCCCTAGAGTATACCCTCCTCTTAACAAAAGACTTAAAAGTCAGGTAACTGGCTGGGAAAATGGCCTAAAAAGGAAAAACAGAACAAAAGTAGAGAAGGTTACTTTCATCGTGAACAGGTATTTTCTTCAATCCTTTCAGATGAGGAAGAACAATGCTTACCTAAAACTCAAGGTTTCTGCATCCTAAATCTCCAAAATAAGTATATAATGGTCTCAGGCCATGGAAAAGCTTAAAAAGGATTTGGAAAATCAAGTAAGAGAGGTGGAAGAAAAATTGGGAAGAGAAATGAGAGCAATGCAAGAAAATCATCAAAAGTGAGTCAACTGCTTTCTAAAAGAGACCCAGAAAAATGCTGAAGAAAATAACACATTTAAAAGTAGGCTATCTCAATTGGCAAAAAAGATCCAAAAAGTCAGTGAGGAGAAGAATGCTTTAAAAAGCAGAATTAGCCAAATAGAAAAGGAGGTTCAAAAGGTCACTTTTAAAGGCAATAGTTCATTAAAAATTAGAATAGAGAAGATGGAAGCTAATGACTTTATGAGAAACCAAGAAATTACTATAGAAAAACAAAGAATGAAAAAATAGAAGATAATGTAAAATATCTCATTGGAAAAACAACTGACCTGAAAAATAGTTCCAGGAGAGATAATTTAAAAATTATCAGACTAGCTGAAAGCCATGATCAAAACAAGAGCCTAGACATTATCTTTCATGAAATTATCAAGGAAAAGTACCCTGATATCCTAGAACCAAAGGGTAAAATAAAAAATTGAAAGAATCCACCAATCACCTCCTGAAAGCCACCCAAAAAGATAAACTCCTAGGAATATTGTAGCTATATTCTAGAGTTCCCAGGTCAAGAAGAAAATATTGCAAGCAGGTAGACAGAAACAATTCAAGTATTGTGGAAATACATTCAGGATAACCCAAGATCTAGCAGCTTCTATGTTAAGAGATTGAAAGGCTTGGAATATGATATTCTAGAAGTCAAAAGAACTAGGATTAAAACCAAGAATCACCTACCCAGAAAAACTGAGTATAATACTTCAGAGGAACAAAAATGGTCATTCAATGAAATGGAGGACTTTCAATCATTCCTGATGAAAAGACCAGAGCTGAATAGGAAATTTGACTTTCAAATACAAGAATCAAGAGAAGCATAAAAAGGTAAACAGGAAAGAAAAATCATAAGGGACTTAGTAAAGTTGAGCAGCTTATGTTCCTACATGGAAAGATAATATTTGTAATTCTTGAAACTTTTCTCAGTATTTTGGTAGTTGAAGGGATTACACACACACATACATACATACATACATACATACATACATACACACATGCACACACATATATACACACATGCACACACACATATACATATATATAATAGAGTACACAAGATGAGTTGAATAAAAAGGGGTGATTTCTAAAAAAAATAAAATTAAGGAGTGTGAAAGGAGCATCTTGGGCAGAGAAAGGGAGAAATGGAATGAGGCAAATTATCTCTTATAAGAGGCAAGAAAAAGCTTTTTCAGTGGAGGGGAAAAGGGGTGAGGTAAAAGAGAAAAAGTGAAGCTTACTGTCATCACATTTGGCTTAAGGAGGGAATAATAAGCACACTGAATTTGGTATGAACATCATTATTACATTACAGGAAAGTAGTGGAGAAGGGGATAAGGGGGATTTGGAGATGACAGAAAAGAGGGCAAATGGGAGGAAGGAGCAATTAGAAGTAAATACTGTTGGGGAGTGACAAGGTCAAAAGAGAGAATAGAATAAATAGGGGGCAAGATAGGATGGAGGAAAATGTAGTTAGTCTTACACAACATGACTATTATAGAAGTCTTTTGCAAAACTACACATATATAGACTCTATTGAATTACTTGCCTTCTCAATGAGGATGGGTGGGGAGGGAGGAAGGGAGAGAAGTTGGAACTCAAAGTTTTAGGAATGAATGTCAAAAATTGTTTTTTGCATGCAACTGGGAAATAAGAAATACAGGTAAAGGGATATAGAAATCCAT
Organism: Notamacropus eugenii; assembly: GCF_028372415.1. NCBI lineage: Eukaryota > Metazoa > Chordata > Mammalia > Diprotodontia > Macropodidae > Notamacropus > Notamacropus eugenii. The sequence continues at coordinate 254,410,979 of NC_092877.1, read as the reverse complement.
CTTAACCCACAAGAAAATAGAGAATATGGGGATAGGGGAAGGGAGGGTATGACAGAAGGAATGGCAAATTGAAGAAGAGATAATCAGAATGCACAGCATTTTGAGGTGGGGGGCAGGGGAGAGATGGGGAGAAAATTTAGAACTCAAAATTTTGTGGAAATTAATGTTAAGAATTAAAAATAAATAAAAATTAAAAAAAAATCATTCCTTCCTTGAACTGTATTTTCTAGGTAAGTGACTGTGAAACCTGGCCTATAGTTTTAGGTAGGTACTGATCCTGCTTCACTTCACTTCCTACTTCCACCTCCATTTATGCAACTACTGTCCTTCAACTATACATTATTCCCGGGAGGCATACCTAGGCATTTACCTACCCCACCCATCATTCTATTTAGTTTTAGGAACAAAATGTCTCAATTTGTTTTATAGTTAGTACTCTGCTATGTGTACTCCCAGATTAAAATGCCATTTGCTTCAGGATCGAGATTGTCTTTCCTTTTGTATTTTTATCTTTAGTACTTTGTGCAAGACTTGGCATGATGTAAATGCTTAGTATTTCTTTTACTCATTTATTTATTCAGTATTATTTATTCCTCTTTGGAAAGTTGTAATACAGAGAATAAGAGATGAGAATTCAAGAGTAGTTAAATATTGACATGCAAAGAACAGAGATTAATGGTCCAATATCACCAAGCAGGTATACCTCTACTCCTTGACCCTATTCTGATGAACATTGTAATTAATGTCTTACAAAAAATGGCACAGCATGAGTATTAATTTACAGAAGACTCAATTATAGGAAGCATATATTGGATGATCAATTTGTTTTCTAAACACAACTTGTAGTTGTTGGTGTTCCCTTTTTATATCAAAGAGGACCAATGACAAAATGACACCAGCAGGGTGATTTCTTGACATGCAAATGATTTGTGTTTAAGTGAAGTAGAGCTATGCAGAATTATCAGACTCACTCTCTCCTCTAGAGTCATCTGAGTCCAATGGCAAGATATAGGTCATTATAACTAACAATAGCCCAGAATGTACTAGGAGATCTTGACCTTTTTAAGCCAAGGTCTTTCCAAGGTCTCAGTTTCTCTGAGGTATTGCCCCTTCAGTACTTAAAAGTCAGGTAAGAACTGAGGTAAAAGATGGCCTAGTTTACATTCACAAAAGATTAAGTGTGGAGGGACAGATCCTTAGATTTTTCTGGTCAGAACAGAAAAAATGCTATTTACTCAATGAGAAGAGCTTATGAGTTAAGATGTTCTAAATCATGTAAATTGGCATTTAACATAGATAAATACAAATGTTCTGCAGTTAATCTGAAACAATTAAAGTGTGGGTAGATAAAAGACTTCATATTTTTGTTGTTTGACACTGAGCTTTGCTTTACTGAGTTGTGAATTTGGTGTTAATCAGCAGTGTACTATGAGTGCTGAAGAAACTAATTCAATCTCAGGTGACATTAATGAAAATGATATGCATATGATATACATATGATTCTATACAGAACAGAGATTTGAGAAAGACTACTGGGTATGGATTCAGGAAACTAAGATTTCTATCTCCACTCCAATGCCAACTTACTATGCAGCCTTTGCAAGTCATTTATATATCCTGGGCTCAATATAAAATGGGAAGCTTGGGATAAAAAATTCCTAAGGTGCTTCCCCTTTAGAAATTTTATAATTTCTCACAGTCCCCACTGTAATCTGGTACCTACTATACTTAGAATTTTGTATAAACTCTCAAAAGCACACATAAGGAGATTCTGTGAAAAAATGAGCATTTTATTAGATACAATGTGCATCTGTATTTATGTATGCATGTATACACAAAAGTATGTGTCCAAATATACATATGCACACATGAATAGACACTTTGTGTAGAGAGTGTTGTAACTGTCCTAATAAAAATCCGCAATAAAGAGAAACTGAGGCACAAAAATTTCAAGCATAATTTATTTTTCACAAGGCTAGTAGTTACCAATAGCAAATATCAATGGTCCCTCACTGATCAGAGATGCATTAGATCAGACAGAGCAGTCTTATATAGTTATTAAAGGTGCATGATGGGATTACATTAAGCCTAACAATAACATAATTTATCAACATTCTCCAGAAAGTCTAATATTAGTAATCCATGATCTGAGACTGTCCAGGCAGAAAATTCTCATCCCCTTCCCATCTGGCATAAGAGTCTGAATTGTGACCCAGAAAAATAGTGATGGTAAATTTGTATTAAGAAGTCAGACCTTCTAAAGTTAAGTAGGTAACACTGCTCTCTAAATCAAAGTAATTCCAGTGATTAGATAAAACTTTAAATGAATAATTAGTAAAGAATACAGTAGGGTATGAGTTTTGTAGTTCACATAACCATGTATGCATGTGTATGTCATTTGTCTGGACACAAGATAAACAAATGAACACACATATGTACATATACATATATTTGTCTATATATGTATATACATAAAAAGAGGAGATATATTGGGATTTTTTTTCTGAAAAAGAGGAGCTGGAAGTGTGAGGGTGACCATCATTGGTTTCAAATATTCCTATTATTATCATATGAAAAGATACTAAACTATTTTTAACTTGATCTCATTGGAAATCCTTAGAAGTTACAAAGAAGCAAATTAATATAAGGGAGAAACTCCCTCCTCTCAATAATCAACGTTTCTTCAAATAGATATGATTTACTTCATAGAAATTCTATCACTAGAAGCGCTCAAGCTGAACATTTATCAATGATTTAGTAGAAGAAATTCATGTTTATTGGACCATAGATTCAGACCAGGATAAGAAGTCATCCACTATTGAGTTTAACATTTGCATTTTCCAAATGAGTTCCACAAAAGTTGTGACTTTTCCATGATCATAAGGTAGTAAGTGGAAGAACTGGGTTTTGAAATCTCTTTATCTGACTTCAAATCCTATTCTTTTTCCATGATTCCACATGCTGCTTCTCTCCTTGTATTTTAAGGTTAAATTAGTTAAGAGCCAATATCATTCAGAGAAGAAGAATGCAGAATTTGAAGGCTGACCATCTAGGTCTGAATCTTAACTTGATATTTAATACCTCTAAGACCTTGGAAAATGAGGACATTGACCAAGATGATATACAAAGTTGCTTCTAAGACTAAAACTATGACTCTGTGACACTAAACTAATTCTCATTCAGCAGCTATATATGAAATGGTCATTAATTATTTTAGTAAATGGGAGAGATTAAAAAAATAAGGTGCCTATCTTCATGGAGTTTATATTCTGATATAAGGCCACAGGACTCTTCCAAGAATAAAACCATCTCAGTCTTAGCTCTTCTCACTTGGAACAGTATGGGTATCAATGGAAACAATATATATTTCTTAATATTAGAAATTACAAATTGATCAGAAGCTACAATGTAGCAGAAGAAGGATGATCAGATGATTTGCAGTGCTAAGGTCAAAGTCTGAAGCATACCCATGACGGGATCAGTAAGAATGTACCTTCCTTCTTGGAAGGAGAGTATTATCAGGGATAATTCATTGTCCTATCTCAGACCACGACAAGACAAGGAAGGCAGGAAACCACTTGGAGGTCAAACACTAAGTACTAATATCAGGGCTAGAAGCAATGTGAAGCATGGAAGACTATGGGGAGCATTATATTTAATTTATATATGCATTTCTACAGAAATTTAACTTTAAATTTAGTGATATATACTAGAGAGAAGGAAGGGGTGTGTGTATATGTGTGTCTCTGTTTCTGCCTACTTATCTGTCTGTCTATTCTATATTTCTTTTCTCTTACTAAGAGTAAAAAAGGGAGTGTAACAATTCTAAGCAGAAAAAAATCAATATTTTCCTTATTTAAAATATATTCTTTTAGAATTTTGTTTTTCATCAATATTGAATTAAAACTATTCACTGAACTATAAATAGTAATATATCATAGATCTGAAATGCTCAATTTCGCAACATATAGAATGTAACCAAAGAAAACCTCCCAGACTTTCAATAATGCTTCAGTATATATTTTCAGAATATTAAAAGATACAAGATATATTATTCTTCAAAAGGTTTCTTAAAAAATAATAAGTTTTTGACCAATCTTGGACTTAGAAAAGAAATAAACAAACTCTTCATTCCTTTTTCTTGGATAGGCTGAGTGACAGGAACATGGAATAGAGCATGCAATGTCAGGTGCAGTTAATGCAGCAGTCAGTTTTTCTTAACCTTTTGTGGCTGTTGTTGTTACAAGGAAAAATTCATAGGAGAAGAGGAAAATATATACTTGGAAATTATTTACATACAACAATAAAAAATCCCAATAAAACAAAATTATAAAATGCATAATTTTGTTTATTATCAATGTGGTTAAAAATAACATTTACTTTTATGATGGAATATTTATAAAAAATCTATTTTGCTTTTAATATGCTTTCTAAAGAAATACATAGTTATGTAATTCAGTCACTTCATAATTTTCTTTAGTACCAACAGAATCTTAACTACATCTATTTCTAAGACTCACTAGCTTATATATAATAGATTACAGGTCCCGTTTTTAAAATTTTCACTCTAAGAAAAAAGATCTAGAAATTTACACATCCTGCTTAGAAGGCTGGATTTCTTATTTTGCTGTGATCTTTTAGGAATCATCCCTGACCCAGAATATTACAAGACTGAATACAAAATAAAGTGAATGACTTACTGGACAAATTTGTTAAAGTAAACAAGAGTTTAAGTAAAGAAAGAATGAAATTATTTTCTTTTAAAAATCTGGCAATCTCTTTTAAAATTCAGTCCCATGGCAATGATTACCATGGCAATTAGTTCAAGCTGAATCCCAAAGAAAGGCAGGTAGCATAATGTAGTTGTTTTTTTTTTCTTGTTTGTCCTTTCTTTTTTAAGAGGAACAATGACATCATGGGTAATAACTTAACCCATTCATGAACTGAATTTCAATGAGGTAGAGTTACACAAAGTCATCAGTCCTACAACAAAAGTCAAGATGACTGAAAATGGCCCAGGTGCAGTGGATGGCCTGGGTATCTTCAATACCTGACCAAGCTCTAGCTACTCCACAGCACTCACTTCAGCTGCCTTCATACGCATTGGAACAAATTGTTCTCATCCACTCATTCCACATAGAGAATTTTCTTTTCTTTTCTTTTTTCTTTCTTTTCTTTTCTTTTTTTTTATTGAGTTCTGGGTAGATTTAGACTGATCATTCACATTTTTGTTATTATTATTATTATTATTATTATTATTAGGTATTAGTGAATTAATTTATTTTTAGTTTTCAACATTCATTTCCATAAAACCTTGAGTTCCAAATTTTCTCCCTATCTCTCCCCTCTGCCCACCCCAAGACAGCATGCATTCTGATTAACCCTTCTCCCAATCTGCCCTCCTTTGTACCTCACCTCTCCCTTCTCTTATCTCCATCTGCTCTATTTTCTTGTAGGGCAAGATAGATTTCATTTCTTGTTTTTTAGTTAATTAATGTGTTAGTTAGATCTGCTGAAGACAGGAGTTGAATCTGTTATTCAGTGTGCACAATGCTGTTGCCACTGCTTGACAACACTGGTATTTATGAAGACCTTGACTGGCAAGACCATCCTTGAAGTAGAGAATAGTGACACCATTGGGAATGTCAAGGCAAAGATCCAATACAAAGAAGGCATTCCCCCCCAGATCAGCAAAGGCTGATCTTTGCTAGAAAGCAACTGGAAGATGGACGTACACTATCTGACTACAGCATCCAGAAAGAATCCATCCTACACTTGGTCCTGTGCTTGAAGGGGGTGTCTAAATTCCCTCAAGTTTCTTTCAAGCTTCTGAGTAATTTTCACTGCAGTTTTCTTTCAATAAAGTTATTGGATTCCAAAAAAAATAATAATTTGTTTTCAGTTTTCTACAATCACTTCCATATATATTATATTTTTCTTACTCTTTTCCCCTTCTTTCCCCCTTGCTACCTCCTCTTTTCCCAGATGGCATGCAATCTTATAAAGGTTTTACAATACATTCTTATTAAATATACTTTCACTTAGTCATGTTGCATAGAATAATTAAAATGAATGGGAGAAACCATGAAAACAAATTAAAACAAAATGAAGAAAAAGGACCTTAAGAAGTATTACTAACAATAAAGGTAATGGAAGTGACAGAATTCCAGTTAAGCTATTTAAAATATTTAAAGGTGATACTGTTAAAGTGCTGCATTCAACAGACCAGCAAATTTGGAAAATTCAGTGGTGTGGCCTTCGGTTGCCAAAAATCAATTTACATCCTAATTCTAAAGAACAATATCAAATAATGTTCAGGTTATCAAACAATTGTGCTTCTTTCACATACCAGGGAAGTTATGCATATGATTATGTGTTCTAGGCTTCAGAAATATGTGAATGAAGAATTGCTAGGAGGGCAGTCTGTTTTTTGAAGAGGTATAGGAATTAGATTGTCAAAATTCACGGAATCATGGTGAAAGCAAGAGTCCCAGGAAAAAAAAATATACTTCTCCTTCATTGCCTAAATTCAAAGCTTTTGACTAAGTCGATCTCAACAAAATTTTGCAAGTCGTCAGTCACAGAGGGTCCAGATCATCTTGGTTCTTGAGGTACCTGTTTACAAGTCAACAAGCAAGAAATATGGAACAACTAATCAGTTTATGATTAAGGAAAGGAGTACAAGCCTATGTATTGTCACCTTAATGACTATTCATTTAATAATTAATTATTAAACAATAATTTAATAATTAACAAAATAATTGACAATTAATTACTAAAATAATTAATTTAATAATAATAAATTATTCAATAACTTCCAATAAGATCCAGACTGGATGAATCAAAAGCCTGAATTAAGGTTGTGAGGGGAAATATCAACAATCTCAGATATGGTGAAAATATCACTGTGATGGCAGAATGTAAAAAACAGTGAAGAAACCACTTGATGAGGGTGAAAGAGGAAAGTGCGAAGCTGGTTTGAAGCTTAACATGAAAAAAACAAACAAGCAAACCACAACAAAAACTTAAGATCATAGCAACTATTTCCATCACTTTGTAGCAAATAGGGAAGAAATGGAAACTGTCAGATTTTAGATTCTTGGGCTCAAAAACCACTGTAAACAGTGAGTGCACTTAACGAAAGCTTTCTTTGGAAGGAAACTACTTCAGATCTGGACAGCAAACTAAAAGGCAGAGACATCCTTTTGCTGACAAAGGTCCATATAGCTAAAGCTTTGTTTCTCCAATAGCCATGTATCACTTTTAAGAATTGGACTATAAGGAATGCTGAGAACTACTGAACTGATGCTTTTGAATTGTGGTGCTGGAGAAGATTTCTGAGAATCTTCTGTAAGGAGCCCAAGTCCATCAATACTTAAGGAAATTAATTCAAATTAGTTACTGAAGCTGAAGCTTAAATACTTCGGTCACATAATGACAATTATATATGTAATGTGTGTGTGTGTGTGTGTGTGTGTGTGTGTGTGTGTAATTTTCAAGAGCATGTAGGTTTTGCCTTTGATAGACTGTAACTGCTTCATGAAAAGTTATGTTCCTTCCATTCTGGCACAATTTTTGCCATCTTTTTCATCTCACTAAAATAAATCTCATACAACTGAATATGTCCAATACTCTTCCCATCAAAAAAGCATATTTGCTTGCTCTGTATTTCCAAGTCCTTTGGTTTGGAAATTTAAGGAAATTTAAAACAAACTCAAAGAATTTCATTAATATTTGTTAATATGTTTATGGTCATAATATTGGCAAAGTAGAAATGTAAGCCATAAAAATAGTCACTAAAAATCTTAGCCTGTAGGATGAAATCCTCTGGTGCTGCAACCATGTCTATAGGGTTAATCATACAAGCTGAATTCTTCTTAAAGTCCACATGTCCTCTTAGTAAATCCCGCTCTTTCTCAACTACTTACTATGTACCAATTTTTTTTTTTAATTTCTTCCTCCATAGTGTCTCTCTCTTTTAACCTTCTTCTCTCCATCCACACATATACTATTCCAGTTCAGGACCTCAAGAACTCTTGCAGGGAAAATAAAAATTGTCTTGTTTGTCTAATTCAATCTGCCACATAGCCTGAGGGATTTTCCTAATGTACTGGTCTAAACATGCCACACATCTCCATAACTTGCAGTAGCATTTTTTTTTTTACCTTTAGTATTAAATAGAATATTCAAATGCTTGTCATTTAATTCCTTTTACATCCTGATGCTAAATGATCTTTCTATCTTTCCTACATCTTGCTCACACTTCTTACAACCTGGTCACACTAGTCTTCTTACCATTCCTCATACTTGATGCTGAATTTCCCTTTTATGTGCCTTTCTACATGCTGTTTCCCAAATCTGGAATGAATTTCCACCTCTTAAAATCTCCATGAGATATTTAATAGTTCCCTCAATTGAGAATGTTACCCCTCAACTTCACTTTATCTGTTTTAAATATATCTCTGTATTTTATATTACATCTCCCGGGATGGAAGGATTCCTTCAAGTCGAGGACTGTTTCAGTATTGTTTTGACTCCCTAGTGTAGCACATTGCTTGGCACACAGCACACATTTTATAAGTGTTTGTTGATTTAATGTTTGATTGAGTGGAAAAGTGTGATACTGGGACCTCAAGTCTCTGGCTGTCTCTTTTCTTTTGTGCTTCTTTCCAGAAGTGTTAAGGTGAAAGTTCCCCCATGTCATTTATACGTGTCTGTCTAGATATAGGAAGCATGAATGGTCTCTGACTAGAGAAGTTAACTGATTAATTTCTGTTATACATAATCCACTTCCATGTGGAGATGTACCTTTGTTCCATATTAGAACTACAGATATTTTTTTAAAAATCTATTTAATATTATAAAACCTTTTCCCAAATTTACAGGGATGTGATACTTTTGAAAGGCAGAAAATTTTTGCCTTCTTTTTCACTTTTATTTCAATAGAGTTTCTTCTTATTTCTTGCAATTTGTTTTTCTTACTTTGCAGTTCTCTTCTTAGGCTGTTCAGGGCTTAGGTCTGATGTGATTTAAAGTCATAAATATGCTAACTGTAATAACTTGATGATATTAAAGCCTCTATTTTCAAAGAGGTTTCTTAAAGTCCCTGTTCTTTGAAGGCAGTCCTTTTCTTGATATCAGGTTATGAATGCCTTGGCTGCTTCTGAAAATAAAGAGTACTCTCATTCATCTTTAATAGTGTTTGCGACGTTCATAATTAGGAGTACAACAAGCCTTTAAACATCCACACGTCTGAGCTGCAGTGGTGTTTTAAAGATCAATGGCAATAGAAGGGATCATTTTTCATGCATATTTTTATGCATCTTTGTATTCCTTTATATTAAAAGCCATTCCAAGAAATGAAAACCGTAGGTCTCCTCACTGATTACTGCATTCTGTTTATTAATATTGCCCTTTCTTTGCTCATAGAGGGAAATGTGGGTGTTGAATGATGTACATATTATGATTACATAATTTCAAGGCAACTTTCACAAACCACAAATCTGCCATATGTGCCAGCCGTTATACACACATACATATGTATCTATCTATATACACATATATATGTGCGTGTATGTGCATGTGCGTGTATGTGTATCATGTGTTTATGTACCATATATGTATACATATATGTATGTTTTATTTCATGATATTACGCTTATAATATGACAAAATAACTTCTAATAGGAATGTAAAAAATTATTACATAAATGGTTTCCCAGGAAATATAGTTTATTTATATGATCCTAAGGAGGTAAATACTATCAAAGTAAGAACTCACATAATTAAAATATGTTTCCTATGTCCTGTTATTTTTGTTGACAAAGAATTTCACTTCTTTTGCTGGTTCTTCATACTTGTGTTATACACTAGTTGTTGGTCAAAATCTATATCATTCTCTGTCTCTCTTTCTCTTGACCTCTCTGTCTCGGACTCTGTCTCTGTCCCTGCCTCTGTCTGTCTCTTTCATCACATAAAAACACAGAGAAGTTTAAAATAAATGTACAATTTTGTTATAATGACTTAGATACATTCATAATCTAAAATTAATCTATTGTGTATAAGTATAAAACATTCTGATTTATGGATACAATGGGGATTGTAAAATTTAAATTTTTATAAGTTTGAAATTCTAAGTAACTAACACTTCCCCAACAGTTTTAAAGTCTTCATTTTCTCTAAACCGGTTTTTTTCCTTTTCTGCATTTCTTTTTCCTAAAGTTAATGTGAAAGAAAATAATTAAACTGATTTGCATAAAATGCTTTCATAAGCAATGATGTCCCGTCACTTGATTTGTTTAGAGAGATAAAGAATGAGCAATATATTGATAACTAGTTATGAAGAATTATGGCCAAAAAGCATTGTCAAACTTCATGCATCATATTAAAATATTTTATTTTTTCTTCAACTTAATCAAATCAGCTTTGTGAACAATTCACTATGCAGTAATTTAATGGTTTATACACCTTTAAAAAGAGACAGTCATTTTTTTATTTCATCTCTAAATCAAATTGTTAAAGTGTTCCAAATCAAAGTGACAGTGTATAATTTTATATTCTAATCACATCATGAATTCTTGTTGTCATTGTTTTACAAATAAATTTGAGTGGTATTGAAGACAAAGCTTCACATATATCAACCATCTGAAACAGCCTGTATTTCACATTCTTCAGTATCATGTATGCCATGGTTGGTTGACTGCTTTTCTGAAATCTCCTGTCACAGAACAAATGAAAATAGATTCTTTCTGTAACAGTGAGCAAGCAATGCCTGGAGATATATACTTTCCTATGATATTTTAAAAGCATACATCTTTCCTTTAAAATTTACAGTTCTTAGTATTTTATTGAAAGTAGTTCTTATTTTCACCTTCCTTGGATTTGTTTAGTCACTTTAGGAAAAATTGTTACTATTGAAGCACATGTTTTACCTAACAATTATTTCCCTAAGAAGACATATGGACCTGTGTTAAATACTTCTTAGCCACTGAACTTAAAATACAGTAAACAACCAAGAGCATAATTACCTTAGGAAAAGATACATAGCAACATCCAAAGCATTATTTCATGTAATATATTGTAATACAGATTATAAACAAGAATGCTGAAGATATTTTTCTTTGTCTTTCCAATGGACAGAAATAAATAGCCAGTTTTCCCAGAAGAAAGCATGAAATTAAAGTGAAATAGAAAACTTAAAAAAATGTTTTCCACTAAATATTTATTTCTGAAAGAAGACCTGCTTGGAGGAAAGTGTATCTTTTTTTGTTATTCTTACTCTTTCTTGAGATTGTAATAAATTTTATCTTTGCTGAATTCATTCATGTATTTTCCATAAAACTATCACCCTCCAAACTGCAGTTCTGTCACTAGTTTTGTGCAGTAAATTATCATGTCAGTCATTTTTCCAACATTAATAACAATGGATCTCTACCATAACCTTCAATTCTGATAAAATATATATAGAGAGAGTTGGAGTCACCTCTATTTTGTAGTGGTAAAAACTAGCATAATATTTCAGGCTAACAACTGGTGGTTAGTCACTCATTAAGCAAGCATTTCTTTATTAAGCACTTCCTATACACCAGACACTGTGCATTGATGGAGATACAGATAAAAGCAAAAAGAAAAATACTTTCTTGCCCTCAAGAAATTTAGATTCTAATAGGGAAAGATAATAAATTAAAATAATCTAGAAAAAAAGAGGAAATGAGACCAGCCAAAGATACTCTTGGTTGAAAGACTCCATATTTTTTAGGCACCAAAAGTACAGAGGTATCAAAAGAAAGGTGCAGGGTAGTTGGAAACTCATAGAATGGAATTTGGAATCAAATGGGAACAGTAGCAACAAGTGTAGTAGCAGTCAAACTCAAAAGGGTAACTACCAAATCCAAGGGTTCCAAGCACTCTGTTCAGAAATGCTATTGAGGGCCCTCTGAATTTAATCATCCAAAGGGGAACCTACTTTGAAGGTTGAGGTCAGTGAAGAAAAACAGATGACTGAGATTGAGAATGAGCACGTTGACCATCATATCAGAAAGCAAAACAGAAAAATAAAGGTGATAAAGTCTGACCCCGGCAAAATGTCTCAATTGAGGAACTAAAGATAAGGACATAAAAAATAATAAAATAAATAGAACAACCAGAGATGTGCTGGAGCCATCTCTACCAAGCTTGGCAGAACCAGTGTTATGTTTTCAGTGTGAGGACTTCCACATCAAATATCAGAAATCAGTAATCAAAGCTTGTTTGAATTATCATTTTCTTCTTTGTCCAGACTTAAAAAATGTTAACAACAGAGATTAAGCTAAAGAGTGGGTATGTATATTTCTCCTCCTCTTGCAAAACCTTGTGATAAACATTTACAGGTACACCCTTGCCAACAAAAATACAGAAGCATTACAGATCCAGAGATCCTTAAAATGATTTTTTTTCAGAAAGAGAGAATAATTACTTAACAATTTTAAGCAGTCTTTGCATTTTCTACAAGGACCACATAAACACCTAGAAGTAATGAAGTAAGATATAACAAAGGAAACAAAAACTTAGACAGAAAGAATAGCAGTAGACTCCCTGAAATTAAATTTAGATAAAAGACAAGGCAGTGTATCCATGAAAGCAAAATATTTAAGAATTATATCAAAAGATTGAAAGTAAGATGGATTTAAATATCTGATACAAAATCACTTGACCTTGAAAACGTATTATGAACAAAATCAAAGTGATTACGCTGTATATGTATTTCAAGAAATCACTGCCAATATCGTTTGGAAATGAATGTCAAAATATAAATAGAAATTAGATTCCAGAAATTGTTTGTCATTGAAAACGAAAACAATTGCAACAGCCTAAAATTAAAAAAAAAAAAAAAACTTCAAGTCCTTCAGAACTGGAACTTAAATCTCACAAGAACTAATAGCTTCTACGTTTTTCTTTTTCTTTTAGTTTTTTATGCATTTATTTTTTTCTTACTTTTTTCGAAAAAGAAACCTATTATAAACTTAAATATAAAATAAGAAAAAAAAGCATTTCATGTGCACAGTAGAATATGTCAAAACATATAGCAATGAATATCCATTTCAGGGAATCTTATGTAATATATGGAAAAGCATTGTGTTGAGAGTGCTCCATCTTTTTATTTTAACTTCCTTGTTAGCTTTCTTTTGTCCTCTGCAATGCACTTGTTACTTTATTCTTTTTTCCCATCCCCCATGGAAGGCTTCAGTTAAGTGTGGATACACTCACACACAACACACACACACACATGAAAACACATGTATACATACATAATTATGTTATAAGCATATACTTTCCCTAACATATTCTACTTCCAAACTTTTTTCTTTATATTTCTGTATGTCTCTTATCTCCTATCCCTCCAACCTCCTCTACTCTACTTCTACCCTTTACGTTGCCTTCCTGTTACTTAACATACCCCTACAAAGCTCCCTCCTTTATTCTTCCATTCCCAGAAATTTAACATCCTTCTATACACCCCCTCTAAACTTTTCCTTCACCTACTGCTCTAGAGATCCCTCCCTGATTGTCTCCTCACATCCTTATGCCCTTAGTGCTTTATTTCTTTCTGAATTTAGAAGAATTTTATACTCTAGATATATATGTATTGTCCCCTCTTGTACCTATTCCCATTGAAAGTAGGTTTCCAGAACTTACAGCCCTTCTGCTCAATCCAAATCCTGTTTCTTAGCTCTTCCTCTCTCACTTCATTTGTACAAAATAATTAATCTTTTTAGCTGTTACTGAATGGTTTTACTCTTAAATTCATATCAACTCAGATTTACCCCAGGTTTTCTTATGAGTTTTCTAATTAGTAAAAACAATCTTAGACAGATGTTTCATATTTTATATACATAAAAGCTAAACACTCTGTTCTTATTGAGTCCCTTGCAATTAGTCTTAAGTATATACCTTATATTTCTCTTGACTCATCCAAGTAAAATCTTCTAAGT